>NC_090648.1:241078770-241141270 GCF_040937935.1 Hyperolius riggenbachi
GCCAATCTTCATGTTGCGTTACAAGCTTCTTGATTAGACTTCCTGCTGAAGTCAATCAGGTACCTTCTTCCTAACTACACTAGACTACCTATGTACAGCATACATTATATCAGATTACATATAGAATGGAAATACTTTGGGGTTCCAGTCAGCCTTTAGATCTAGTGGGAAAGTCAGAAGCATAGTGAGCTCTGAGCGCCCACCTAGGTTTTTAATACCGACTAGGAAAGAGTTAAACGTGACATCATATTCGCCATCCCCTAGACCCGACTATTGGATGAGCCTCATCGTGGTGTCATAATACCCACCTACTCGATTAATATTACCTTTCCTTTACTTACTGGAATGTGGATATTTAGTAAATATGGCTGATGTTTATTGTTCCAGTGGCGTACAAGCTGAGGTCAGTGAGACCTGCAGCCTTGTCCATAGAACAGGCTTCTTGGTATGTTCTAGTTCTGCTGACAGAACTGCAGATTTTCTCTCTAAGAGAAAATCCCTTAAAGGGCAGGTCTGCCCCTCAAGCCCTTTTTGACTAACTCAGTCCAAATAACTGAGGCCTACTTAAATTATAACAAGCTGCACCACAATCTCTTTCCAGTCCATATAATTTGTTTTTCTCCCTTCACAGATGGGAGGACAAGCTTCAAGAGGAAGCACATGGCACACATAGATATTGGGCTCTTACTATGTGATGTACAGCCAGGAAGGTGGAGTAGAAAAGACTTGGGGGGGGGGGGGGGGGGGGGGGGAGTGGCTTGTGTAGGAGGCAGGGATTGAGAAACATGTTGCAGGAATAACCTGGAGCGGTGAGAATGTTCCCACGCACACCATGCACATGTCTTTTTTACTAAAACACCCCACCCACATTGCCAAATCATGCCACCGTCATTAAGTGAATCAACCAGGAGCATTGCTAGGATCCTAAAAGATCCAGGGCACTCCAGCTGAAAAATGGGTGTGGCAAAATATTGGATGAAGCTCCTCTCTCTCCATTAATTCATAAAAAGCAGCATATCACATAACTAGGCAGAGTTACCTGGCTTCTTTGCTGGCTGGTCTAGACTCTAGCTTTCTGCCGAGCAGGCTGGCCTGCTGCAGCTTGTCTCACAGTTTCCCCATAACATTTCCTGACCTAGCGGAACCCCCCTTCCATGCTCCCACAGGCCTCGCATTGAAGCACCATCATGCCTATCATGCTCATGCCCAGCATGACCCCATAAAGGTACCACAGCACCCAGCATGCCCCTATAAAGGCACTACAGCGCCCAGCATGCCCCCGTAGAGGCACTACAGCGCCCAGCATGCCCCCATAGAGGCACTACAGCGCCCCAGCATGCCCCCATAGAGGCACTACAGCGCCCAGCATGCCCCCATAGAGGCACTACAGCGCCCAGCATGCCCCCATAGAGGCACTACAGCGCCCAGCATGCCCCCATAGAGGCACTACAGCGCCCAGCATGCCCCCATAGAGGCACTACAGCGCCCAGCATGCCCCCATAGAGGCACTACAGCGCCCAGCATGCCCCCATAGAGGCACTACAGCGCCCAGCATGCCCCCATAGAGGCACTACAGCACCCAGCATGCCCCCATAGAGGCACTACAGCACCCAGCATGCCCCCATAGAGGCACCCAGCATACCAGACGTGGACTGGCCCATGGGGATGGGGAGGAGTTTCCCCTCAGGCTGCTTGCCCCCTCACATAACCAGGGCTGGTGAGGCAGCACTTGCCATTACAGCTCCCAGCCCAGCTGAGCTCGACAAGGAAAAGAGGAAGTCGAGCAGAGGACTGAAAGATGAGGTTCAGTATTACCGTATACTGTGCGTGTCTGTCTCTCTGCGTGTGTAAGAGCTGGTTCACACTCGGGTGCTTTGCTGATCACTGCTAATAATGTATTCCTGTATTCTCGCTGCAGCATTTGCAATTTGCATAAATCGCATGCAGCATTTTGGGGGTGATTGGGTTGTGATTCTCATTCTGTTGAACAGAGATCAAAATGCAAATTGTGGCAACAACGTGACACAATCGTAATTGCAATTTGCATCCTGAGTGTGAACTGGCCCTAAGTGTGTGTGATATGTATCCAGTAGATGATCGATCAACAGTATAATCAATCAGAAACAATCAGTCATGCCCATTAGCAGCCTAAAACCCGCTGAACAATTCGATCATATTGTTGGGATCAATCAATTTTTCCAATTGATCACATCAATTTGGTCGAACTAATTACCTGGTTTTTGGCTTTTAGTGGGCACGACCAATCATTTTCATGATCAGTCGTCTGCTTGATTGTATTGTTAATGGCCAGCTTTACAGGGGTACTACAGGAAAAAACTGTAAAATGTAAAATATGTGCAAACATATACAAATAAGTACTTTTTTTTTTCCAGAGTAAAATGAGCCATAAATTACTTTTCTCCTATATTGCTGTCACTTACAGTAGGTAGTAGAAATCTGACAGAAGTGACAGGTTTTGGGACTAGTCCATCTCTCCATAGGGGATTCTCAGCAAGGCTTTTATTCTGTAAAAAAAATATTCCCTGAAAAGGATTTACACAATGATGCTGCCCAGCTTCCCTGCTCGCTACACAGTTTTTTGGCAGTTGGACAGAGCAACTGCCATTCACTAAGTGCTTTTGAAAATAAATATATCCCTGAGAATCCCCACAGTGTTCCCTAACCCTGTCCTCAAAGCACACCAACAGTGCATGTTTTAGTGGAAATCCACAGAAGTATTTGATCAGCTCTGCTGAGACACTAATTACCTCACCTGTGAATGTTTGTGGTTTCCTGTAAAACATGTACTGTTTGTGGGCCTTCAGGACAGGGTTGGGGAACTATGCCCTATAAAAAGTCCAAAACCTGTCACTTCTGTCAGATTTCTACTACCTACTGTGACAGCAACATGAGAGAAACGTAATTTATGGCTCATTTTACTCTAGAAAAAATGTACTTCTTATTTGTATATGTTTTGCACATATTTTAAATTTGACAGTTTTTTTGCTGTAGTGCCCCTTTAAGGTACCCATTAACAATACAATCCCACAAGTTCAAATGCTATGATCAATCGAGAAAGAACAGTTGGACTCACTAACAGAAGAAAAAAACGCTAACCAATCCAATCAGATTAATGAAATTGATCTGCTTTTTGGATCGATACCATCAATCTGATTGGATAGCAGTTTTCCATCCATTAGTGGGCCCATCCAATAATTTCTAATCAATCAAAACAATTGGAGTTATATTAACCACTTGATGACCCACCCTTTACCCCCCCCCCCCCCCTTAAGGACCAGCGCTGTTTTGAGTGATCTGTGCTGGGTGGGGCTGTGGCAGCCCCCAGCACAGATCAGGTTGCAGGCAGAGAGATCAGATTGCCCCCCTTTTTTTCCCCCCTATGGGGATGATGTGCAGGGGGGGGGGGTCTGATCTCTCCTGCCTGCCTGGGTGTTGCGGGGGGGGGGCACCTCAAAGCCCCCCTCCGCGGCGAAATCCTCCCTCTCCTACCTGGCCCCCCCCCGGCGATCGAGGCTGCACAGGACGCTATCCGTCCTGTGCAGCCAGTGACGGGACGTCCCCTGTCACATGGCGGCGATCCCCGGCCGCTGATTGGCCGGGGATCGCCGATCTGCCTTACGGCGCTGCTGCGCAGCAGCGCCGTACAATGTAAACAAAGCGGATTATTTCCGCTTGTGTTTACATTTAGCCTGCGAGCCGCCATCGGCTCGCGCGAGCGGCTGCTTCCTAATTAATCAGCCCTGCAGCTGGCGACGCTTCCTGCAGCTGCCACTTTGCCGACGCACGGTATAAGCGTGCGGTCGGCAAGTGGTTAATATTCTCCGTTGTGCGCCTCCATGTTGTGGGCAAACTGCAAAAGGAATAGGGGTGTAAAATGGACACCAGAGATAGCTGTAAGTAGAATATAGGTCATTTACTAACATTATTCTGTGTAATTCCGATAGTAGAATATCAGTAATCTTTACCAATATACTTCTATAACCTAACCTTACTCTAACATGATCCTTCCCACTCCAGTGCTTAACCATAATAGACTCCATCTGACAATGTCTAAGCCTAACCCTAAGACTCCCGCCAATGCACACCGTGATGCCTAACCCTATCTGCTGGGATAATATGGGTGCCGCTACAGGCGGCGATTACAGGTTATTTGGTCAACTGTGATGCCCGATAAAAACAGGTGCCCAACACAAGAAAAATGTGGGTTGGGGCTGTCGTGAAAGGGGCCTCTTGTTTTGTCCCCCCCCCCCCCTAGGGCCCAGTCTCCCCCCTGCAGCATACCCCCATTGATGCACCACAGGTCCATGCATGCCCCCATAGAGGCTCCACAGCTCTATAGGGATGTGCTGGGAGCTGTGGTGCCTCTATGGCAACATCATGGGAGCTGTTGAGCCTCAATAGCAGCATGCTGAGAGCTGTGGTGCATCGATTGGTGGCATGCTGGGTGCTGTGGTTACCCTGCTGGGTGCTGTGGTGCCTCTGTGGGACATACTGGGTGTTGTGGTGACATACTGGAAGCTGTGGTGCCTGGTGCCTCCATAGGGCACGTGCGTCATGTGTGCCCTCCGCCAGCAGAGTAGCACAGCGGGTAGAACTACTCATCGCCTCCATCCACTTTCCAAGTCCGGAGACATCGTCTGTAGCTGGCATCTCCCCCCTAGCATCTGAGAATCAGACACTAGGAGATCTACCATCTGGTTCGTTCTCAGACACTAGGGGGAGAAGCCGGGGAAGAGAATCTGGAGACCAAGCAGTCTGAGGTGGGTAAACCGCCCGCTGGATGGACTCTGGCCCTCTGAAAAATTACAAGGAGAGCAAGTGGTCAGACTCAGAGCATGCGCTGCTTCTTTTTCCTCTGTGCGACTGGCTGCATTCAGAGCCACAAACGGGGGGACAGGGCAGTGCAATGGAGAGAAGCACATCCAAAACAGAGAACAGAAGGAAGTTAAAGGATCAGAAACTACACACACTGGCATAGATGTAATGCTCAAGTGTGCTTTAACAGTGACAGTTTAGCACTTTTGCCAAGACAAGGAAGGACAGATCTTAAAGTGAGTTAGCAAGAATTTATTTATTTTTTGTTTTTTACAATAACATTTATTGGCTAACTGAAAATAAAAACAGTGAGTCTTTGGCTAATGAGCCTTCTTCAGACTTTGTATACATTTGTAGACATTGTAAACTAACAAGATGTAAAAACACACAGCTATATATACATTCTGCATTAGAAAGAGATACATAGTTTATTTGCAAATATAAATAAATGTAATACAATTGTCATCCTGTTTCACTGATGGTTAACACAGTATAATGCTCTTTTAAAATTAGTGCGGAAAGAGAAGCACAGAGAATGCTGCTGTCATTCCCTACACAGCGCTGGTTCTCTCATGAAACAAGGTGAAACACTTGCATAAGGCGCAGCAGAGATTACAGGGGCAACAGGTTTGTACTGTGTGTTTACACTAACAGCATTCAGTCAGTAGGAGGAGAACAGAGAGGAGAACAAGGTGAAGGTGTCACCAATGGGGAAAAGCAGCTTGTTGTGCTGTGAGGAGTCTGTTTAATTTGACTTGCACAGCAGAAGGGAGGATGTGGCACTGCTGTCCTGAGGAGTAATAGAGTAGCTGAGGATGAGCATTTTGTCACAGACTCACAGCCAGCCAGTGTGCTATTGAGCTGCAGCATGTCATGTGAGAACATTAAATGAAGCAGAGTAAATTATCAGGTATCACAATTATCACAAGTTTTCCTCAGGCAGCACAAAATCTATAACCGGCCCTGTCCCTTTGGGGCTAGCAACACTCCTGGAACCAACCCCAATATGATTATGATAGATTTGTACCACATTTCGTTTGCTAGGCAAGTCATCTTTCACATAAGTAAAAATGATTATTTTACAGCTCTGTATGTCTGTGTTTTTAAAGCTTGCCATGTCTGTGGTATATAACCTTGAGTTCAGGTGACTTCTCCATTGTCTTGGTGCAAAATATGTGCTTTTCTCTGTAGCAGTCACTTCCTCTGATGTACCCAGGTTTTCATTTCCTCACATCCTAAAGTACGGTATGTATTTTTCTCTCCCTCGAAATGTCATAAAAAGGCATATATCAGCAGTTTTATGCTGCTTTTCAAAGAAAAAAACACATACTTCTCACTGTGCAGATGGTGTGTGTGTGTAAGAGAACCAAATATATAGTGTCATTTATTTCATCTGTTGATGAAGCCTCACTTCCCCCCTGTTTAATTCTACCTTTTCTTAAGCTTACATGTTTTCTTGTGTCTCTCATTGACTTATTTCTGAGTGGAGATGAATGCTAAATGTATGTGTGTCACATTTGGTAGTTTCTATAGTTACAGCAGTTAGCAAAGCCTTTTTTGCTTCTCTGACAGCTTAAAGGATTACTGAATCCATCAGAGTTTACAGCAAGTTGAGGGGTATTCAGATTTTGTATGCCACTCATAAAATGTTTTAGTTGCAAATGGCTCATGCACAGAGTAAGACAAAGCTGTCTGTTACTGTCATTCTGTATGCTTTTCAAACATCTACGTGTTAAAATATATCTTTGATACTTTGTAAGTGCTGTCATATGCAATGAAACAGTAAAGTGTCGTTTTTTTATTTATTTTTTTACTATGCTAGGAGAAAAATTGTTTCAGGTTTACTATGCTAGGATAAACATTGTTCTAGGGATCCTTGAAGGGATATAAATCTCACTTGAGCAATATAAATTATGTTGAGGGGTAGTTACTGTTGGTAAAAAAACCAATTACATAACATACAAAAGGATTGCTCCAGAGACATGCCCTGCAAATTAATACCTAAACCCTTTAAAGAGTGGTCGTAATCAAGAATTGAACTTCATCCCAATCAGTAGCTGATACCCCCTTTCCCATGAGAAGTATTTTTCTTTTTACAAACTGATCATCGGGGGTCTCTGTATGGCTTATATTTTGGTGAAACCACTCCCACAGTGTGATGTCAGGGCCATGGTTCTGACATCACACGGTGGGAGCCTTGTTGCACTGTGGCAAATAACAGCTGCTTACAACGGTTTCCAACTGCCAAAAAAACAAGCCGCATCTCATCACACTGAAATCACCTGCCAGCAGTAAAAATGTCAACATGTGATAAATGTCAGAAATTTCAGAATGTTAATCGGGCAGAGGAAATATTTTACAATGTACAAACGCTGACTAAATCCTTTATACATAATTATTGTAAAAATTAAGCACTTTTCCCAGGGTCGTCTCCAGGACAGCACCCATATGAGATAAATTCCCTCCAGATACTATTGGACAGGAGAAGGTTAAAAATTAGCATACCCTGCAGCAGCATACATATATATATATCCCCAACTCGAACTCACATTCAGTTTAATTCCTGTCCACGGAAGGAGGAGGATCGATCAGGAGAGTCCATGTCAGTTGGCAGGCTCTGAGCGGCTGTTCCCCCCCGTGTACACACCAGCCAGTCGGGATTGATGTGGGGAGAGGACGCCGGCTCCGGAATTACAGACCTCAGGAAGACGCTGAGACTTATGGGGCGAGATTCTGTGCGTGCAGTGCGCGCGCAGTGGTCGGCGTTGCAGAGGTCGGATTGGCTCATCCGGGTCAGGTGACCGGGAGGAAGTCTGGGCACGCCCCTCTAGGAAGCAGAGCGGAAGCTGGACTGGCGTGGGGGCGGCATGCAGTGGTAAGCGGCAGGATGCTGAGCGCCGTCCAGAAATTAACCCTTTCATTGCTGGCGGCTAAGTAAGTCCAGGCTAAAGGGTCAGGAGGGAACTTATGTGCATGGTTGTGATTGCGGGGGGAAGCCCTTATGGGTGGAACCAGGCAGACATTTAAAGCAACTCAGTCTGTTCTTCCCATTATACTCAATTACTATGGAAGGATCAGACGTATCTCCGCAGGGATCTGCTGAGCAGAGCTCCAGTGCTGGTTTGGTATGTAATCCCACAGTGTGGGCTTTATTGCTTCTGGTCTCTGATATTATAGATAGTAAGTTAGTCCTTTCTTTTTCTTGCTTGTAGCCCAGACTGTATAAGGCTGACAAGCCGGGTTAAAGTAAAGGAAACAAGAGCTGAATCAAGCCATTCTTCAGCGCAATTGCCAAAAGCTGAGCAAAAGCGTAAAGAAAAGAAATGTGCTTTGTGTGCAGCAAAGATTTCAACTGCATCAGGAAAGAGTTTATGCAATTCCTGCACTCAGAAAGTGGTTAAAGAGGAAACCCCAAATATGTTTAAAGATCTTATGGGATGGATGAAGTCAGAGATAAGGGCTACCTTCCAATCCTATAAGGAGTCTGCCCCATCTACCTCTTCAGCAGTACCTGAATCATTACCTAATGTGATTCCTTCCTCTCCCAAAACATTAATGTCTGTTGGTGAATCTTTTCCTAATCTGTTCCATGTAGTAGATTATCTTACAGATGCAGCAGATGAGACTGTGAGACTAACTGCAAGAGCTTCTGCTTTATCCAATTCAGCAAGAAGAGGAATATGGGTGAGACCCTGGGAAGGAGATGTTTCCTCCAAGATAAAACTGTGTGGGTTTCCATGTGAAGGTAATTTGTTATTTGGCACAACATTAGATGAAACATTAGAGAGATCAGCAGACTTTAAGAAGAACTTTCCAAATAAAAAGAAAACTCTCAGGTTTAGACATTCCTTTCGAGGTTCAAGAAAGCAGGTGTCAGAGACTAGGCCAGGGCTTAGAATAAACTGTAGAGCACAAAAGGATCAGAAAGGAAAATCCTCATTTACCTTCTCTCCAGCCAATGTGCCTAAAAAAAAAAAAAAAAAAAAAAAAAAAACAATGACACCAGGATTCCAGTAGGGGGCAGACTGGCTCTCTTCATAGAGAACTGGTATACGTTGACCAACAATTTTTGGATAAGAACAATTATTCTAGAGGGTTACAGACTGGAATTTGTGGAGAGACCAAGCACAAGATTTCTGGTAACCCCTCCCCCCATCATAACAGAACAGAGTTTAGCCTTACAAAGTGCAGTGTCAGATCTTTGGGAAAAGCAGGTAATAAGAGAAGTTCCAGGAGGTCAAAGAGGACAGGGCTTTTACTCCCCAGTGTTCCTGGTTAAAAAGCCGCAAGGGAACTTCAGACTTAAGCAGCCCATACACTCAGCCGATTTTCTGGCCGACCGATCGATCGCGATCGATCGATCGATCGATCGCAAATCGGTTGGCCAATCGACCGATCGACGGCCGATTTCGATCGATTTCGATGGATTTCCATCGAACTAGCAGGGTGGAAAATTTAGGTCGATCTGATGAGATTGCTTATCAGTTTGCATTGGCCTTAATGGAAATCTGATGGCAAAAAAATGCCATCAGATCGAATTTCAACAGATTTCAAACTGAAATCTATTGGAATTCTATCCTGGTAAAAAATGTTCTAAAAACGCATCAGATAGATCATCAGATGCATTTCTTATCTGTCTGCTGCCAATCTGACGAGTGTATGGGCACCTTTATTCTCAATCTAAAGACTTTGAACAAATTCATTCGTTACAGAAAATTCTAAATGGACAACATTCGGTCTGTACTAGGCTTACTTCAAGACGGAGCTTACATGGCGTCTCTAGATCTACAAGACGCTTATCTTCATATTCCAATACATCCGGAGTCGCAAGCATTCATGAGGTTTGCAATACATCAAGCAGGCGAGGTAAGACACTATCAATTTACAGCTCTTCCATTTGGCCTCTCTTCAGCCCCTTGGCTGTTTACGAAAGTAATGACTGAAATTCTTGCCTTTTTTAAGACTTAAGGAGATTCAAATCATAGCATATCTAGACGATTTGTTTTTATGGGGAGACTCGGCTATGTCAGTATCCACCCAGATTCAGACCTCAGTGATGGTTCTTGAATCTGTGGGGTGGTTAATCAATTGGAAAAAATCATCCCTTACTCCATCTCAGATTATGATTTTCCTGGGTTTTCAGATAGATACTGTTAATCAAAGAGTTTATCTCCCTGCACAAAAGAGAGAACTTTTATTAATGAATGTTGTTTCTTTTCAGGATTCAACTACCATCACTCTAAGAAAAACCATGTCTCTGCTCGGTCTTATGACATCCTCATTCCCGGCGGTCCTATGGGGCCAGATGCATTCAAGACAACTTCAACTATGGATTTTACAATCTTGGAACAGGAAACAGAATGCATTAGACAAGAGGGTACTAATACCGCACTATGTCAAGAGGTCACTTCATTGGTGGTTGGAGCCATCTCACCTAAGGGAGGGCTGACTATGGGACTTGCCATACCAAAGGATGATAACCACAGACGCCAGCTCCTGGGAGCAGGATCCTTCAGTGGGCAGAGATGAATCTAGCGTCATTGATGGCAGTACACCTAAAGGGAACCTTAAATGTTGTTGCAGATTACCTCAGCCGGTCACAACTGAGTCAAGACGATTGGATACTAAACGAGGAGGTCTTCCAGAGTCTGACACGCAAATGGGGGACTCCGACAATAGACTTATTTGCGACCAGGAAGAATACAAAATGTCACAAATTTTGTTCCCTCTGTCCCACCGACAATCCGATCGCAGTGGATGCATTTGCCCTGAGCTGGAGGGATCATCTGATTTATGCTTTTCCGCTGTTCAGGTTGATTCCAAAAATCCTCAACAAGATTTACAGGGAGAAAGCATCAGGCATACTAATAATACCTTTCTGGCCAAAAAGAGCTTGGTTTTCTCTGTTAGGGAAGTTATCAGTACAGGAACCAGTAAGGTTACCCCTACGTCAGGATTTGTTACATCAGGGTCCAATAATGCATCCGCAACTGGAGATGTTGCATCTGTCAGCCTGGAGGATGAATTAAAGCTTTTAAGGGGGAAAGGATTTTCCGGGAAATTATCCAATACTCTACTACAAAGTAGGAAGATGGTCACTAGAAAGATCTACTTGAAAGCATGGAGAACCTATCTTCATTGGTGCGATGAAAACAAGATGGATTCAAAACAGGAATATACTCCATTAGAGTTTTTTACAGGCAGGACTGGAAAAAAGGACTCAGTGTCAGTACATTAAAGGTGCAGACAGCGGCCTTAAGTGTCTTTCTACAAAGGAGATTGGCAGAAAATGAATTTTTTGTTAGATTTTTTAGAGCCATGTCTAGAATAAAGCCCGTATTTAAATCACATGTGCCTCCTTGGGACCTGAACTTAGTACTTCAGGCTCTCATGAACCCACTTTTTGAGCCTATACAGGAGATTGCTGAAAAGTTGTTAACCCTAAAAACTGCTTTTTTACTTGCAATTGCAACAGCTAGGAGAGTGGGAGAGATCCAAGTTTTTTCTATAGCAGAACCATACTGTATTATATCAGAAGATAAGATCACACTGAAATTAGATTCTGCTTTCTTACCTAAGGTTTGTACAGGTTTTCATAGGTCGCAGGAAATTTTCCTCCCTTCTTTCTGTCAGGACCCTTCTAATGAGAAGGAGAAACATTTTCATTGTCTTGATGTCAGGAGATGTGTAATTCAGTACCTGGAAACAATGAAATCATGGAGAAAGACACAAGCAATGCTGGTATAATTTTCTGGTATTAATAGGGGAAAGCAAGCGTTCAAGGCATCCATCGCCAGATGGATAAAGCAGACAATTACTATGGCCTATCAGCTTCAGGGAAAGGAAGTACCACAGTTAATCAAGGCACATTCTACACGTGCTGTGTCTACCTCCTGGGCAGAGAAAGCAGGAGTTTCTGTAGAACAGATCTGTAGGGCCGCAACATGGTCAAATAAGAATACATTCGTAAAACATTATAAACTGAACTTTGACTCCAGTAGAGATTTAATCTTCGAAAGAAGAGTCTTGCAGGCAGCTGTCCCACCCTAGGATATATGTGTTACATATGTGTAATCTTGGTAGTCTCATATGGGTGCTGTCCTGGAGACGACCCTGGGAAAGACACATGTTACTTACCGGTAACGTCTTTTCCGGGAGTCGGAAGGACAGCACCCGGACTACCCACCCTGATTGGTATATGTACATATATATTAAAATAAAATTTGAGTTTTTGAGCATTAATTTGTGTTCATCTTTATTGTTACTGAATGTGAGTTCGAGTTGGGGATATATATATATGTATGCTGCTGCAGGGTATGCTAATTTTTAACCTTCTCCTGTCCAATAGTATCTGGAGGGAATTTATCTCATATGGGTGCTGTCCTTCCGACTCCCGGAAAAGACGTTACCGGTAAGTAACATGTGTCTTTTTATTACATTATTTTTCACTAGAGTTTCCCTATTGGTACCTTATGTCCCTTCAAAGTCTTGACCCGGCTGCGTTCTACATACCCACCGCCTAATACTACACTACCATCCAACTCCATCCAATCCCAGAACCAAACAGCTAAACCACATATTAATTTTTTTTTTTATGATGTAACTGCTGACCGACACTCTTGCTGCACTCTCTTATCACTAAGAAATTATACTCAACACACCAGGCCTTTATTTGGAGTGATACTTTATTGTCGGCCACAGCTAAACACACATCAGTATAATAAAACTTTATAAAACATGAACAGAAACAAATTGCATCAAAATATTACTGCAAAACATTCAATAACATCCCCAATGTTCTTCATCCCCTCCTGCTATCTTGGTGGCAACCGAGGAGCCCGCCAAAACTTCCCACAACAATTCAAGCATGAAACCAGACCCCTGGCCGCGCAGCCTGATCCGGGGGTCCCCTGGGCTAACATGCCAACTCGTGCCAACCAACGATGTAAGTAACCATACCACCAATCCACTTTGCATATACATGTGCAAACCCCATTTTCCACTTTGACCCCTCGGTTCCGTTGTTTGCCTCCTCTAGTAGCAGAAGGGGACTGCCACCACTGCAAGCCAGCAGTGATACCTCACTGAAGGTGCGCACGCCACAACGCATACGCCAACTCAATCTGCTCTTGGAGCACCAAATTGAAGATATCGACCCCGATATCATTCAGATGAACCCCGTCCGAGCGGAAATACATGGCCCTCCGTTCCAAACTCACATGACGAGTCACCAAGTCCCCCTGCTTCAACACAAATCTTGTCATTTCCCCATTGACTTTGATCCTAGACCTCTCCATGGCTTGATGGCTACGAGCATGTCGCCAATCAAACCTGGGAATCATTTCTGACCAGATAATACGCACTTTGGGGACCTGTTCCCGTTTGGCCAGGATATCCCTCTTCATGGACTTAATCAAGCCCCTCATGGGACACTGACCCATATCGTTGCCCCCAGCATGCACAACCAGCACATCCAGCCCCGGACTGGCACATCCAGCCATGGTTTCGCAACAAGCTGTCCCTGAAACTGAGACCAAAAAATCCTTACACTGCAGCCCCCTAATCCCATGCCAAAAAACCTATACATTGGCCAATGGCCACATCCAAACCCAACTGTCGGCCAGATCTCCTTAGCTCCACCCTCTTTGCTGCCCAAAAGATGTAGGAGTGGCCCATGATCCATACCACGCACCTTTCAGCACCTGCAAAGGAAATCAAACAAGCACACTTAAAAAACTGACATGACCACAACAACCCAAGCAAGTAACATAAGTAAAAGAAACCTTCCACTTTTTTTTTTTTTTAATATTTTTTTTTTTTTTTTTAACCATCTCCTCTGACATCCCCAAACGTGCCACTTTCATAGCTGCCCCAATCCTCAGAGTGAGATGCGTACTCCTTGCTACTCACCTCCTTTCGGTCTAGACATTTCCTCATGACTGCCACAAACTGGAAACGAGACAATACAGTCATATCCGCATGTAGCAACAGGCAACCCTCTACAGCCGTGCGCCTAGCCATGTATTCCTTCCAAAGCTTTAAAGGGCAAATGCTGCCCCCGTTAAGCAAGTACGGTACAACACCAGCTTGGCACCCTTACCTAACTGATCTGTTTTTGATTTGCCTATCCTAATAGCGCATCCCCTTATTCCCATACAGCGTCCCGCTCCAAAATGCCCCATGTGCTTGGCCACCGTTGATCTACCGCCTTATGACTCAAACACCCCCCCCCCCCCCCCTCCTTCGTGAAATCCTTTTTGTCTACAGTAGCTGTAGACACCCCTTCTTCCATCCAGTGGCCCAACAAACATATATGAATAGACCCCCCCAAAGACAGGAGAAAAAAGAAGCGGAATTCCGGGCACCTTCCGTCCAGACTCTTTATTTGCAGTGGTATTAAAATAGATGACTTGTAGTTGGCACATCCATATTGTGGATCATCAAGTGGTGGTGAGATGGAGGTGGGGGGGTGCCGGGCACCAGATGGAGCTTGCGACGACCGTCTCACTAGACGCTTGGTCACGCTGCGCTCCAATACAGAGGCAGAAATGCAATATCTTATTTTCTCTAATTATCATCCGGGACAACCTGAGAGATCCGGTCCCGCCCCGGATCTGTGGAAACACAATCAACCAAGAAGATTAAAAGCCCCCGCCCTCCCATACTCCTCAGTTCATCTGTGTTTCCACGCGGAAACACGCTAAGAAGCAAAGCTCCTGATTTTTTTGTTTTTTGGTACTCACCAAAGGGTGAGTCAGGCGATTGGAGGTTCAGTGGCAAAGTGTTACAGGAGGTGACACAGGCCGCGGCCTCCGAAACAGGCAGTGTGCGTCCTCTGATGTGGTTTTGGTCGCCACACTGCTCCTCTTCCATCCGGACGCCGGCTCTGCAAGGCGCATCCGCGTCTGGAGGCGGCACCCTGTGAGGTCAGACGCGGAGGGCGTAAGCGTACTGACGTCACGAGGCCGCGGAAGGGGCGGAACGGAGAGTCAGGAAGTGAAACAGGCGTGCTCCTGGCGTTCTCCGTCTCAAAGGCCTGCAGGCAGCAGTGGCACTGGCGGTGAGGCAGCGATCAGCAACATGTCTCAACCGCAGAAGGGGGAACAGCCTCAGCAGCAGCGTGACACGGAGGTTCCAAGCCCCGCTTCTAAAGCCACTTCGCATGGGCAACCATCAGGTTCTACAGTGGTGAGTCCTCCAGTTGGAGGGAGTTGTTTCTGCCATGTTTTCCTTCTGATGGTGTCTCAGTATTTTGTCATCTCTTGTGTTTTTCAGGCAAAAACTGAGTCAAAAAATGCTCCACCTAAATATAAGAGATGTGGCCTATGTAATACTAAGATATCTTTAGAGGCCCCTAGGAATATATGTCAAAATTGTACAGAGTCCATTGTAGCTTCCCAGACTTCCAATATTTTAAAGGAGGTTATGGAATCTGTTAATAAAAACATGCAGGAGACTCTGGATAAATTTAAAGAATCTTTTGTACAACCTCCTCCTGCTGAATCCCTTCCGGGACCTTCTAACAGAGGGTTTTCGCATTTCTCCATTCCTGCGGATACACTTGCAGCCGAGGAAGAGGGAGATCAGGGAGAGGAGGAGGAGGAGGAAGAGGGGGCACTTTCTGAGACTAGGTCTCAGGAGGAGGATCAACCCCTATCTGAGAACTCAGATAGTGAAGTGATTGTTAAGACCCCTAGATTTTTATTTTCTCCGGAGGAATCTTCTGAGTTATTAAAAGCGGTCTATACTACAGAACAGATTAATGAACCTATCCCAGATGTTACCCCTCAGGACCAGGTTTATTCAGGATTGGGGCAATCAATGGGTAGAGTTTTTCCCATCCACAAAACCTTGCAAGAAATTATTTCTTCCCAGTGGCAAAATCCTGAGAGGCCCCTTTTTATTCCCAAATCGGCCAAGAGAAAGTATCCCTTTGCTCAGGCGGAAATTGAAAAATTAACTAAATGCCCAAAGCTTGATGCTTCCCTGTCAAAGTATTCGAAAGATTCCGACCTATCTTTTGAGGACACTGGTGTCCTCAAAGATGTGATGGATAGGAAAGTAGATTCACTGCTAAAGAAAGCCTGGGAGTCAGCAGCCTTTGGGTTCATTCCAGGTATTTCGGCAACATGTATCTCTAGGAATCTGAGAATCTGGATGGATAATTTGATTGATCAGATTTCTAAGGGCGCTCCTTTAAAGGATTATGCGTCATCCCTTCCTGTGGTCCTTAGGGCAGTGGCTTTTTTAGCGGACGCAGTCACGGAACTTATCAGAGTGTCGGCCCGTACTACCGCTCTGGTGAATTCGGCGAGACGGGCCGTGTGGCTAAAGACCTGGGAGGGAGATCAAACTTCAAAAAATAGACTTTGTTCTATCCCCTTTGAAGGTAATTTACTCTTTGGGCCGGGCTTGGATGATGTTTTATCCCGCTCGGCGGAAAAAGGGAAACAATTTCCAAGTAAAAAGAAGGTGGTTAAAGGTAAGAAACCGTTTCTGTCTCTAAAGCAAGTCTCTTCTCAGGGAGGGAATCGGAATGTGCAGAGGAAGTGGTCCTTTCCGAGAGGAAGGGGGAGAGGGGGTTTCGCTCTTGGTAAGACCGAACCCTCCAAATCTAAGAAATGACAGTCTGCCCGTGGGGGGAAGATTGATTTATTTTCGATCGGAATGGGAGAAATTGAATCCCGATCCGTTTGTATTGCAGATTATAAGACAGGGTTACCGACTTCAATTTGCCAGTTCCCCCCCTCAAAGGAAGTTTGTAAACCCGACTCCAAGAGATCCGGAAAAAGCCCGGGGTCTCGAATCGAAGAGATTCAGAATGGAAAGCATTTATTCGGTGAAAGCCCTATTGAAAGGCAAAGAGTTCTTTGCATCAATAGATCTTCGAGACGCGTACAGGGTATTGTTCCATACTTGGACGATCTTCTAATAGTCGCAGAATCAGAAGATCTCCTCATAACCCACAGAGACATTGTAATCAAGACCCTCTCTCAGGTCGGATGGATTATAAATCACGAGAAGTCAGCCCTCTCTCCAGTACAGGAAATCATATTTTTGGGTTACAAAATAGATTCAGTGGTAAAAAAGATTTTTTTACCTTCAGAGAAAATTGTAAAGATCCAGTCGGAAGTAGAAAGTATGATGGGTCAGGAGATGTCTTCTCTCCGATTGATCATGCGAATTCTAGGCCTATTCTCAGCAGCCATCCCAGCAGTCACTTGGGCCCAGTCACACAGCAGGGTGCTGCAAGCATTACTGTTGACAAATTGGGACAAATCCAGGGAATCCCTGGACCTACTAATCCCTATTCCAGACACAGTAAAGGACAGTCTAGGCTGGTGGATGGAGGCGCAGAACCTGGACAAGGGGAGATTCTGGAGGCAGAGCAACCCAATAAAGATCTTTACAGACGCGAGTTCCTGGGGTTGGGGGGCGACAGCGCTGGGCAATCTGGCCCAGGGGAATTGGTCATCCTCAATAAGAAAGAAATCGTCCAACTTCAGGGAACTGATGGCAGTTCAGGAGGCTCTTCTATCCTTTCAATCTCTGATAGAAGGCAATCATGTCTTAATATTTTCCGACAACATCACGACGGTGGCATATCTGTCAAAACAGGGGGGCACGAGATCAAGAGATCTGATGTCCCTTTGTGCAGAAATCTTAAACTGGATAGAACCTCGAGTTCTATCTTTATCCGCGGTTCACATAAAAGGCGCCCTCAACATAGAGGCGGATTTTTTGAGCCGACAGGAGATAAACCATTCGGAGTGGGAGCTTCATTCGGAGGTCTTCCGAATGGTAACGCAAAGGTTTGGAGTGCCAGAGGTAGATCTGTTTGCATCCCCACGGAATGCAAAAGTGAAGCCTTTTTACTCTCTCCACAAAAGCCAGGAGTCGTTGGGGTTGGACGCGCTAAGTCTTGCCTGGGAATTCAACCTATGCTACGCATTCCCTCCGATAGTACTTCTTCCGCAAGTGTTGGTAAAACTTCAAAGAGAAAAAGTCAGGTTAATTTTGATAGCACCTCAATGGCCAAAGAGGCCTTGGTACGCGACTCTACTAAGATTGTCAATAGAGCCACCTTTTCCTCTACCGGTTCGCCCGGACCTTCTAATTCAAGGCCCACTGATTCATCCCAGTCCACAATTATTCAAACTGGCAGCCTGGATCCTGAGAGGGTGATAATGAGAAACAAGGGACTTTCGGAAAAAGTTATTGAGACTATTATGAAATGTAGAAAGCCGGTAACTCAGAAGATATACCGTAAGGTTTGGAAGGTATATACAGCTTGGTGTGAATCGCGTTCAAGAAGTCAGACTTTGACTAGTTCTGTCCTGGAGTTCCTCCAGGATGGATTCGATATGAAACTAGCACCTAGTACCCTTAAGGTTCAGTGTTCAGCCTTATCCATTCTTCTAGATAGACACCTTGCACAGGAAGAATTAGTAAAGAATTTCTTTAAAGCCCTACAGAGATCTTCTCCACTTCCACATAAGATTTTTCCCCAATGGGACTTATCTTTAGTTCTTAACGGCCTAATCAAAGCTCCTTTCGAACCAATTCAGGAAATCGATATAAAGTTTTTAACGTACAAATTAGCATTTCTGATCGCCATAACGTCGGCTAGACGTTTAAGCGATCTACAAGCCTTATCTATCAAGGACCCGTTTTTGGTAATTTGTCCGGATAGCGTAAGGCTTAGATTAGATCCTGCTTATCTGCCGAAGGTAGCTTCTACCTTTCACAGATCGCAGGAAATTGTCCTTCCTTCCTTCTGTTCCAAACCTTCGGGACCAAAGGAAGAAAGTTATCACTGTCTAGATGTCAGAAGAATTATATTAGTCTATCTCTCTAGAACTAGGGAATTCAGGAAATCAAATAATCTGTTAGTATTATTTGCAGGAAAGAATAGGGGGCAGCAAGCTTCCAGACATACTATTGCTAGATGGATCAGATTAACCATAGGGACAGCTTATGAGGGGAGTAACTGTACGGTACCATCTAACATCACGGCTCATTCTACCCGTTCCTTATCGACTTCTTGGGCAGAGAGAGCGGGAGCCACCATTCAGCAAATTTGTCAAGCGGCAACTTGGTCCAGCGCATCTACCTTTATCAAACACTACAGAGTGGATGTATTATCACAGCAGGATCAGTCGTTTGGCAGAAAGGTGCTTCAGGCAGTGGTCCCTCCCTAGGTGAGTCTTTTTTGGTTCAAAAAGACTTCTTGACTATCTCTCAGGTTGTCCCGGATGATAATTAGAGAAAGACTCCTATTAGACCTACCGGTAATGGAGTTTCTGATTGTCATCCGGGACAACGCCTATAACCCTTTCCCTTCGCCTGTTGCGCACCTATCTTGTAATATACAGGTCACTGGGGGTTTTTTTATTAGTCACAAGGACGTTCCTCTCTACATCTTGGTGTTTCTGGGCTTGTTTACTTTCAGACGCACTGAGGAGTATGGGAGGGCGGGGGCTTTTAATCTTCTTGGTTGATTGTGTTTCCACAGATCCGGGGCGGGACCGGATCTCTCAGGTTGTCCCGGATGACAATCAGAAACTCCATTACCGGTAGGTCTAATAGGAGTCTTTCTCCCATCGTCCTCCAGGACGGCTGCTGCTGAGACATTGCATGTCTCCGGTCACTCTGGAAACACCTGAAATTAAATTAAAAATGTAAATGAAGTGTGAGCCCATAAAGGAGCTCCTCCCTCCTCATTCACCAGTTTTTTTGCTGTTTCCCATTCGTACTGGTCGCCTGAATAGATAGGGAATTTGTTATTTTATTGATACCTGATTTTGGCCTGGGGCACCTGTATTTTAGAATAGGTAGGTTGCCTTATGGTGGTCGGGGTCAAGAGCGGGAGGTTCCGGCCCTCTCAGGAGGTGGAATGGTAACAGTTACCTGGTCTCCTGTGTCCCTAGGGGAAGCCGCCATAGCCTCCTAAATGTCTGGTGTTCGGGGAGCGTGCAGCTGGAGGTGGATCTGGCCGGCTCACATCACGCGCACGGACTGTGCGTGTGACGTCACTTCCACTTCCGGTATCTGGTGGAAGGCAGGCGGCGGCGCCGAAAACCAGGAAGTGCGGCTATACAAGCCGCGCTTCAGCGCACGAGGAACGCCGCTCACGCTGCATCATGGAGAAGATGCAGTCCTCCAAGGCAGCAGATGAGAATGCCCCGGCGGCCATTCCGGTGGATACAGGCAAAAGTCCGCGGGTATGTAGGAAAGCACAGCTTTCTGTTTCTCCCCATTATACTGTTTGTTAGGGATCTAATAGGCTGTTTTCTTTGTCCGTTTTTTGTTTTTCAGAAAGCAAAGGAAAAGCAGAAGATTAGATGTAGGGTCTGTAATGCTAGGCTTCAGGATGGGGCTACTAGAAACATATGCAGAGATTGCCACTTAAAATCAAAACAGCCTTCGGTCCCTGAGGGGGAGGGATCCCAAGCTGCAAGGGCTTTATTAGACCTTATGCAAACAGTTAAGGAGGAAATTTCTAACACTTTTATGGCTTTCAGATCTGCTTTGTCTGTAACTCAGGATCAAAGTCAGATTCCGGGACAGGATTCTCAACCCCCTGCAATAGCCGTGGAGGGTTCTAGGCAGGGTGGTGTATCCGATCAGTCTTCAGTTATTCAAGACTCATCAGGTCAGCAGTCAGCAACACCTCAAAATTTACCTATATCTCCCCTAGGAGGATCTTCTGGGGATTCTGGTGATGAGGTGTAAGGAAACGCGGAAAAGCCGCCATCTCTCGAGGTGAGGCGGCTGTTTCCGCGTCCAGCATGGCGTCACAACGCGGAAAAAACGCCGCGTGCCGCATAGGCAGTGCGGCGGAATCCGCATTAGAGGCGGCCCCCGCACTAGATACATTGCATGACAGTACTGGTGTGGCTGGGACTGATAGTCCACCAAGATTCAGACTTACACGCGCGCGAGCAGAGAGGCAGAGTTTAAATAGCAGTTAGAAGGGTGTCGGCTGACCAGCTGGGTCAGCTGACAAATTCCACTGCTCTCATTGGACCAGCAATTAGGGAGGTCCTGGAAAGGTCCTAGAGTATATATACTGCTGGTTGTTCACTTGCTCTTTGTCTGGCGTGCGATCACATACGTGGGAGCACCCAGATCCGTAGTCAGATCCTGAAGTGTGCCGGGACCAGCTGGAGCTGTAATCCTACACTTAGCTAGATATTTGATAGCTAAAGTACTAGTTTGATTGTGATTATATGTTATGACTTTTGCCTGCCTCGACTATCCTCCTGAACTCTGACCTTGTACCTCGATATTTCTGATACTCTGTTGCCGAACCTCGGCTCGTTCCTAGACTCTGTTTCTGCCTCCTGATTTTGTACCCCGATATATCTGATACCCCGTTGCCGAACCCTGCCTGTACTTTGACTCCGCCTTTGCCTACTGTATATTGTACTTTATCTGTCCGTGTGTGTACGACCTGGCTTGTCTGACCTCGAGAACCGACCTCACGATTGGAGGCGGTTCCCAGTCCTGTTAGTGACACTTCTTCCTGAGTGTCACTCTCGGACTTTCCTTCCTACTGTCAGTCTGACTCCTCCCGTCTTGGAGAGCTCAGGTCTGCGGAAGGAATCCGTGCAGTTCTCCTTGCTGCACTGAGGCCTAGGCCTCCTAGTGTTACTGTTACACCAAAACACTACACTCTACTCAGGCGAACAGAGGTTAGTTTGTATATCGGATTATCGGTGAGACTGCAGATCACTTATAATCTGGTATATATCTGTATTTCCGGCGATACTGCAGATCACCGGTAATCAGATACTCTCTGCGCCCACCGATCGTTACATGAGGGTGAGGCTTTAGATTCAGACAGATCAGACAATTCGAAAGCTGTAAGATTGTCGCGTTATCTGTTTTCGGCTGAGGACACAGATGAAATATTAAAAGCTATATATGACTCTGAACAGATAAAGCCTGATTTGCCGGTAACTTCTGTTACAGACGATATATACAAGGGTTTAGTTGTTCAGACTATGAAGGTCTTTCCCATACATGACTCAATCAAGGAACTCATAAAGTCCCAGTGGAGAGATCCGGAAAAGCGTTTTTTTGTGCCTAGATCTTTTAAAAGAAGATTCCCCTTTAAGGAGGAAGAGGAATCTCCTTGGACTAAGTGTCCAAAATTGGATGCTGCCCTGGCGCAGTATTCTAAGAACTCTGACTTATCTTTCGAGGACGCGGGATCCTTAAAAGATCCCATGGACAGAAAGGCAGAAGCCTTACTAAAACGCGCATGGGATGCGGTGTCTTTTTCGTTCAAGCCAGCGATTGCTTCCATCTTCTTGGCTAGAAATTTAGTTAAATGGATCGACGGGTTGCAGAGCCATCTAGTTGCAGGTACTCCGCGTGAAAAAATACTTGAATCCTTACCAGTTATTTCCAAGTCGGTGGCGTTTTTGGCAGATGCAGCCTCAGAGAGCGTAAGAGCTTCTGCTAAGGCTGCGGCTCTTGTCAACTCCTCCAGACGAGCTGTTTGGTTAAACGCTTGGGAGGGAGATTCAGCGTCTAAACATAACTTGTGTTCTATGCAGTTCCAGGGCGAGTTGTTATTTGGGAAAGACCTCGATACAGTTTTAGAAAGATCTTCAGATAAAGGAAAGAAATTTCCGGACAAAAGGAAGAGAATACCTAAAAAACCCTTTACTAATAAAAGAATCCCGCCGCGCCCGGAGGCTTCTGGAGGGGGGTTTTAGTCCAAAAGGTGGACTTATAATGCAGGCAGGGGTTCATTTCTGTTCAACAAACCGCAGGCCCCTCCCAATAAGCAGTCAAAATGACTATCAGGCAGTAGGGGGGAGGCTCAGTTTTTTTCTTCCAGCTTGGAGGAAAATAACCGAGAGCCCTTACATTCTGAATTTGGTTCAATCAGGCTACAAAATCGAGTTCAGTTCAGTTCCTCCTCCCAGCAGGCTAGTTACATAGTTACATAGTTACATAGTTATTTTGGTTGAAAAAAGACATACGTCCATCGAGTTCAACCAGTATAAAGTACAACACCAGCCCGCTCCCTCACATATCCCTGTTGATCCAGAGGAAGGCGAAAAAACCCTTACAAGGCATGGTCCAATTAGCCCCTAAAGGGAAAAATTCCTTCCCGACTCCAGATGGCAGGGATCCCAAGGGATCCTCAAAGGGCCCAGGCCTTAAGAGATTCGATAATTTAATTGTTAGAAAAGAAAGTAATCGAAAGGGTGCCCCTTCAGGAACATTTTCAGGGGTTTTATTCAAAGGTTTTTCTAGTGATCAAGCCCTCGGGAAAATTCAGGATGATTTTGAATTTAAAGCCCCTGAACCCTTACATTGTGGGGAAAAGGTTCCGAATGGAAAGCATTACCTCGGTAAGGAATTTGATGATGCCAGGCGCGTTCCTCGCGACGTTGGACTTGGAAGATGCTTATCATGTACCAATTCACCCGTCGCATTGCAAATACCTCAGATTTGCGGTGCAAATTGGGGGAGCTATTTGTCATTACCAATATCGCGCTCTGCCGTTCGGGATCACGTCCGCTCCAAGAATCTTCACGAAGGTAGTTGCAGAGGTAATTGCTTTCCTACACCTCCACAATGTAAGGGTTCTGCCATACCTGGACGATTTCCTGTTTCTCGCAAAAACAAAGGAGATTTTAAAAGAGCAGCTAGATTTTTCAATTCAGTGGTTAACAAAACTAGGTTGGATAATAAGCAAAGAAAAGTCCCAGTTGAATCCAGCTCAGAGACTTCTGTTTCTGGGATTATTGTGGGACACGGAAACTCAGATGATCTACCTGCCCGAAGAGAAGGTTTACAAAGTAGTACAGAAGGTACAGAGATTCAGAAAGGGGGAGGGGGTTTCATTACGAGATGTCATGTCTCTACTAGGTCAGATGTCCTCAACCTTCCCCGCAGTAGAATGGGCTCAGGCTCATTCAAGGGACACTCAAGCCTGGTTCCTGTCACTGTGGGACAGGAGCCAGGGATCATTGGACAATTTGGTACAAGTACCAGACCTGATCCAGATATCCCTTCAGTGGTGGAATTGTGTAGATCACCTGTCACTAGGAAGACGGTGGTTTCAGAGGTCCCCGACAAGGATATATACAGATGCCAGTTTATCAGGATGGGGGGCCCATTGTTCGTCATTTTCAAGCCCAGGGTTACTGGGGACAGGATATGATAGACAGGTCCTCCAACTTCAGAGAACTGATGGCTGTGAAGCTGGGTCTTCTAGAGCTCCAGGACCAAATAATAGGGAAGGAAGTCTTAGTCTACTCAGAGAACGTAGTGACGGTATCATACCTGAGGAAACAGGGGGGTACCAGAGTAGACAGTTTGCGGGAGCTCTCGTTACAGATAATGTATTGGGCAGAGTCAATTGTAATATCTCTGACAGCAGTGCACATTCAGGGAGTCAGAAACAGGTGGGCAGACTCTCTAAGCAGAGGAATGACGATGGAGGCAGAGTGGCAGCTCAATCAGGAAGTCTTTTTACAGATTGTACAGGAGTGGGGGTGGCCAATAATAGATTTGTTTGCAACCCCTCAGAATGCGAAAGTAGAGGACTTTTGCTCCCTGTACCCCACGGTACCGGAAGGTCGACTAGATGGCCTGATGGTGGATTGGCCCAGGGGACTCCTTTATGCATTTCCCCCGTTCAATCTGATTCCCAGAGTACTAAGAAAAATAGAAATGTCAGATTGCAGTGTGATCTTCATAGGTCCATGATGGCCCAGAAGGACTTGGTTTCCGTGCCTACAACGACTAGTCTTCAAGGGTCCTTGGCATCTGGGCAGCAGAGAGGATCTGTTAGTTCAGGAGGGCCAGCTACATCCCAATCCTCAGATGCTGAACCTCACGGCTTGGATACTGAAGAAAGCATCCTAGAAGGGTGGAGGTTTTCAAGAAAGGTAGTTTCCACATTAGTCAAATGTAGAAAACCTTCGACAAGGAAAAAATACAGAAAAATTTGGAAGGCCTTCTTACTTTGGAAAGAAAGAAATGGGGTCAAAACTAATGACCTAAAATTTATTTTGGAGTTTTTGCAGAGTGGAGTGGATCTAGGTCTAGCGGTTAGCTCACTTAGAGTCCATGTATCTGCACTCTCTGTTTTTCTTAACCACTTCCCGACCGCCTAACGCACAGAGGCGGCCGGGAAGTGGACCCCACAAGGACCAGCTCATGCCCAAAGGCGGCGGTCCTTGTAGGGGCATGGGCGGAGCGATCGCGTCATCCGTGACGCGATCCTCCGCCTCCGCCTGGCGCCGCTCACCCGCCGCAACATCCCGCCGGCCATACGGAAGCGCCGGCGGGATGTTAAGTCCGCGATCGCCGCATACAAAGTGTATAATACACTTTGTAATGTTCACAAAGTGTATTATACAGGCTGCCTCCTGCCCTGGTGGTCCCAGTGTCCGAGGGACCACCAGGGCAGGCTGCAGCCACCCTAGTCTGCACCCAAGCACACTGATTTCCCCCCCCCCCGCCCCAGATCGCCCACAGCACCCATCAGGACCCCCCCTGCCCACCCCCCAGACCCCTGTTTGCACCCAATCACCCCCCTAATCACCCATCAATCACTCCCTGTCACTATCTGTCAATGCTATTTTTTTTTTATCACCGCCCCCACCCTGTGTACTGTATGCATCTATCCCCCTAATCACCCGTCAATCACCCATCAATCACCCCCTGTCACTGCCACCCATCAATCAGCCCCTAACCTGCCCCTTGCGGGCAATCTGATCACCCACCCACACCAATAGATCGCCCGCAGATCCGACATCAGATCACCACCCAAGCGCAGTGTTTACATCTATTCTCTACCCTAAACACCCACTAATTACCCATCAATCACCGCCTATCACCACCTGTCACTGTTACCCATCAGATTAGACCCTAATCTGCCCCTTGCGGGCACCCAATCACCCGCCCACACGCTCAGATTGCCCTCAGGCCCCCCCTTATCAATTCGCCAGCGCATTACTTACATCTGTTCTTCCCTGTAATAACCCACTGATCACCTGTCAATCACCTGTCAATCACCCATCAATCACCCCCTGTCACTGCCACCCATCAATCAGCCCCTAACCTGCCCCTTGCGGGCAATCTGATCACCCACCCACACCAATAGATCGCCCGCAGATCCGATGTCCGATCACCTCCCAAGTGCAGTGTTTACATCTATTCTCTACCCTAAACACCCACTAATTACCCATCAATCACCCCCTATCACCACCTGTCACTGTTACCCATCAGATCAGACCCTAATCTGCCTCTTGCGGGCACCCAATCACCCGCCTACATGCTCAGATTGCCCTTAGACCCCCCCTTATCAATTCGCCAGTGCAATATTTACATCTGTTCTCCCCTGTAATAACCCACTAATTACCTGTCAATCACCTATCAATCACCCATCAATCACCCCCTGTCACTGCCACCCATCAATCACCCCCTATCACTGCCACCCATCAATCAGCCCCTAACCTGCCCCTTGCGGGCAATCTGATCACCCACCCACACCAATAGATCGCCCGCAGATCCGATGTCCAATCACCTCCCAAGTGCAGTGTTTACATCTGTTCTCCACCCTAAACACCCACTAATTACCTATCAATCACCCCCTGTCACTGCTAGTCAGATTAGACCCCTATCTGCCCCTAGGGCACTCAATCACCCGCCCACACCCTCAGAACGCCCTCAGACCCCAGTCCTGATCACCTCGCCAGTGCATTGCTTGCATCTATTCCCCCCTCTAATCACACCTTGAGACACCCATCAATCACCTCCTGTCACCCCCTAGCACACCTACCCATCAGATCAGGCCCTAATTTGCCCCGTGTGGGCTCCTGATCACTCGGCCAAACCCTCAGATCCCCCTCAGACCCCCTTCCGATCACCTCCCCAGTGCATTGATTGCATCTATTTTCCCCTCTAACCACCCCCTGAGACACCCATCAATCACCTCCTGTCACCCCCCTAGCACTCCTATCCATCAGATCAGGCCCAATACAACCTGTCATCTAAAAGGCCACCCTGCTTATGACCGGTTCCACAAAATTCGCCCCCTCATAGACCACCTGTCATCAAAATTTGCAGATGCTTATACCCCTGAACAGTCATTTTGAGACATTTGGTTTCCAGACTACTCACGGTTTTGGGCCCGTAAAATGCCAGGGCGGTATAGGAACCCCACAAGTGACCCCATTTTAGAAAAAAAAGACACCCCAAGGTATTCTGTTAGGTGTATGACAAGTTCATAGAAGATTTTATTTTTTGTCAAAAGTTAGCGGAAATTGATTTTTATTGTTTTTTTTTCACAAAGTGTCATTTTTCACTAACTTGTGACAAAAAATAAAATCTTCTATGAACTCGCCATACACCAAACGGAATACCTTGGGGTGTCTTCTTTCTAAAATGGGGTCACTTGTGGGGTTCCTATACTGCCCTGGCATTTTAGGGGCCCTAAACCGCGAGGAGTAGTCTAGAAAACAAATGCCTCAAAATGACCTGTGAATAGGACCTTGGGCCCCTTAGCGCACCTAGGCTGCAAAAAAGTGTCACACATGTGGTACCGCCGTACTCAGGAGAAGTAGTATAATGTGTTTTGGGGTGTATTTTTACACATACCCATGCTGGTTGGGAGAAATCTCTCTGTAAATGGACAATTGTGTGTAAAAAAAAATCAAACAATTGTCATTTACAGAGATATTTCTCCCACCCAGCATGGGTATGTGTAAAAATACACCCCAAAACACATTATACTACTTCTCCTGAGTTCGGCGGTACCACATGTGTGGCACTTTTTTACACCCCAAGTATGCTAAGGGGCCCAAAGTCCAATGAGTACCTTTAGGATTTCACAGGTCATTTTGCGACATTTGGTTTCAAGACTACTCCTCGCGGTTTAGGGCCCTTAAAATGCCAGGGCAGTATAGGAACCCCACAAATGACCCCATTCTAGAGAGAAGACACCCAAAGGTATTCCGTTAGGAGTATGGCGAGTTCATAGAAGATTTTATTTTTTGTCACAAGTTAGCGGAAAATGACACTTTGTGAAAAAAAACAATTAAAATCAATTTCTGCCAACTTGTGACAAAAAAATAAAAACTTCTATGAACTCACCATACTCCTAATGGAATACCTTGGGGTGTATTCTTTCTCAAATGGGGTCATTTGTGGGGTTCCTATACTGCCCTGGCATTTTAGGGGTCCTAAACCGTGAGGAGTAGTCTTGAAACCAAATGTCGCAAAATGACCTGTGAAATCCTAAAGGTACTCATTGGACTTTGGGCCCCTTAGCATACTTAGGGTGTAAAAAAGTGCCACACATGTGGTATTGCCGTACTCGGGAGAAGTAGTACAATGTGTTTTGGGGTGTATTTTTACACATACCCATGCTGGGTGGGAGAAATACCTCTGTAAATGACAATCTTTTGATTTTTTTTTTTTTTACACACAATTGTCCATTTACAGAGTTATTTTCCCACCCAGCATGGGTATGTGTAAAAATACACCCCAAAACACATTGTACTACTTCTCCCGAGTACGGCGATACCACATGTGTGGCACTTTTTTGCACCCTAACTGCGCTAAGGGGCCCAGAGTCCAATGAGTACCTTTAGGATTTCACAGGTCATTTTGAGAAATTTTGTTTCAAGACTACTCCTCACGGTTTAGGGACCCTAAAATGCCAGGACAGTATAGGAACCCCACAAATGAATCCATTTTAGAAAGAAGACACCCCAAGGTATTCTGTTAGTAGTACGGTGAGTTCATAGAAGATTTTATTTTTTGTCACAAGTTAGCGGAAATTGATTTTTATTGTTTTTTTTTCAGAAAGTGTCATTTTCCGCTAACTTGTGACAAAAAATAAAATCTTCTATGAACTCACTGTACTACTAACGGAATACCTTGGGTTGTCTTCTTTCTAAAATGGGGTCATTTGTGGGGTTCCTATACTGTCCTGGCATTTTAGGGGCCCTAAACCATGAGGAGTAGTCTTGAAAACAAATGTCTGAAAATGACCTGTGAAATCCTAAAGGTACTCATTGGACTTTGGGCCCCTTAGCGCAGTTAGGGTGCAAAAAAGTGCCACACATGTGGTATCGCCGTACTCAGAAGTAGTATAATGTGTTTTGGGGTGTATTTTTACACATACCCATGCTGAGTGGAGAAAGATCTCTGTAAATGGACAATTGTATGTAAAAAAAAAAATTTAAAAATTGTCATTTACAGAGATATTTCTCCCACCCAGCATCGGTATGTGTAAAAATACACCCCAAAACACATTATACTACTTCTACTGAGTACGGCAATACCACATGTGTGGCACTTTTTTGCACCCTAACTGCGCTAAGTGGCCCAAAGTCCAATGAGCACCTTTAGGCTTTACAGGGGTGCTTACAAATTAGCACCCCCCAAAATGTGAGGACAGTAAACACACCCCACAAATGACACCATTTTGGAAAGTAGACACTTCAAGGTATTCAGAGAGGGGCATGGTGAGTCCATGGCAGATTGCATTTTTTTTTGGTGCAAGTTAGAAGAAATGGAAACTTTTTTTTTTTTTTTTTTTTGTCACAGTGTCATTTTCCGCTTACTTGTGACAAAAAATAATATCTTCTATGAACTCACTATGCCTCTCAGTGAATACTTTGGGATGTCTTCTTTCCAAAATGGGGTCATTTGGGGGGTATTTATACTATCCTGGAATTCTAGCCCCTCATGAAACATGACAGGCGGTCAGAAAAGTCATAGATGCTTGAAAATGGGAAAATTCACTTTTTGCACCATAGTTTGTAAACGCTATAACTTTTACCCAAACCAATAAATATAGGCTGAATGGGGTTTTTTTTAATCAAAAACATGTTTGTCCACATTTTTCGCGCTGCATGTATACAGAAATTTTACTTTATTTGAAAAATGTCAGCACAAAGTTAAAAAAATCATTTTTTTGCCAAAATTCATGTCTTTTTTAATGAATATAATAAAAAGTAAAAATCGCAGGAGCAATCAAATAGCACCAAAAGAAAGCTTTATTAGTGACAAGAAAAGGAGCCAAAATTCATTTAGGTGGTAGGTTGTATGAGCGAGCAATAAACCGTGAAAGCTGCAGTGGTCTGAATGGAAAAAAAGTGGCTGGTCCTTAAGGGGGGGTAAAGCCCTAGGTCCTCAAGTGGTTAATAGGCGGTTGTCAAGGAACAATTTTGTTACAAACTTCCTTTCCTCAGTAGCTAGAACGCAGCCAATTCCGGAGAAGCTGGTCCCACCTTGGGATATGTCATTGGTTCTTGATTTCTTGACGTCAGAGAAATTTGAACCTTTGACTGATGTACCATTAAAATTCTTATCCTTAAAAGTGGCCTTCTTGGTGGCAGTCACCTCAGCAAGGAGGGTTAGTGACATTCAAGCCTTGTCTATAAAAGATCCATACATGATAATCCATCCAGACAGGATAGTTTTCAGGCCAGATCCAGCGTACCTACCTAAGGTGGCTTCCGCCTTCCATAGATCACAGGAGGTGGTACTACCTTCCTTCTCCACCAATCCTACCAATGATCGAGAAAGAAGATGGAGTACTCTGGATGTTAGGAGAGCAATCTTGATATATCTCCAACGAACAGCTGAGTGGAGGAGGTCAAGTCATTTACTAGTCTCCTATGCGGGGGCTAATAAGGGCCTAAAAACGTCTAAAGGGACCATTTCTAGATGGGTAAAAGAGGTTATTGCATTAGCTTACAGGGATTCGAATACTACAACCCCTTCCAAAATAACTGCACATTCCACAAGGTCTTTGGCAACTTCGTGGGCAGAAAGGTCAGGTGCGAGTCTAGAGCAGATTTGTAGGTCTGCAACCTGGTCTTCTCATACTACATTCATCAGACATTATCGAGTGGAGCTACTGTCAAGCCAGGACCAAAGTTTCGGACGAAAGGTCCTACAGGCTGTGGAGATATATTGAGGTGCTGATGATATTAAGGATAACAGGAACATATTCTTTCATTTTTTTCTGCCAGAAGGGAGCAGGTTACCTTGAGTTGCTTGGGGCAAGGAAATGGGTGATTGTCTTGACCATATCAGGTGCTTTGAGTCTGTATGCAGTTCCTCTGAGAGTGCTAATGGGATTATCTGCCTGACTGTTTGAACTCAGGAGACGGCCCATTGTCTCAATACACAAAGCCAGAGGACCAGAGTCTGGAGACTAACACAGGAACGTTTGAAATGTACATGACAGGCTATTAGAAATGGGTGAAGTCCTGTTGATACCATTTTTTACCTGTGGAAATTAAATCATTAGTGGAGGTGCTATAGTACCCTTTTCATGTATGTGGATCTCTGGAAATCCCATTTATGTCTGAGAACTGAGACAGGAAAAAGCCGTAATCAAGTTTTCACCTGGAGTTGAAAGGCTCACTTCACAATCTTTGATGTATGGACTTTTACCTGGAAATGGAATATGTCTGAGATTTAATTAAAACCTAGTTCCTGCCCTCCCCAAGGAAGTTGCAGCCTACAGGCGTAGCTCAGAGTATAAAAAGCAGAGGCGGATGCCTAGTGACTGTCTTCTCTCGGAGGTAGCGAATAGCTAGGGAGGATCGCGACTCCTGGTCGAAACGGCGTCCTCCCGTCAAACAACGTTCTAACCTAAGCTGGTAACGTTTTTTTAATCCCCATTTTTATTTTACGCAAATATCCGTGTGTGTTATTTTTGTAACGTTTATCTTGTAACATTTTTACTTTGTTTTTTGTAATCTTTTTGTATATATTAAGTTCTGCATTGTTCTATGTTTTTCTAGAATATTAAATTATTATTTAATAAGTTTGACTTCTGCCGTACTAAACTAACACTCATAGCCTTGAAGAGACTGAAGTGTAACCGTGTATAAGTTCATGCCTAATTGTATGCTTGAGCAACACTACCGTATGAAATTGTAATTGCATTGTGTGTGGGGGCGTTTGTCATACGTTGGCCTAAGCGCGCAGCTGACCCAACGTACGAACAACGCCAGTGCGAGTAGCGACAGCAGAGTGGCTAACAGTATCGTTCGGAACGACTGTTAGTGGGTCTTTGCTTCACGACAGTGTAAGATTGCAACTGTGTGGGTGTGTGGGTGCGTGGCGTTCCCGTATTTGGCCTAAGCGCAAAGCTGACCCAAATCCGAAAACGCGGAGTGCGTATTGAGCACTCGATAGCTGAGTGAACGTGTCTAGCAACGCTAGTGGTGGCAGTGGGAAGTGTTTGAGGGGTTCCAGCCTTGGTTGTAGCTTAAATAAGGCTGTTCCCCGCTTAATCTGGTCAAACCCGCAGTCGGGAACCGTATACGCAGGCGTGCCGCGGGCCGGTTCCTGACACAGGCCATCATCCCTCCCTAAGGGAAAGATTTCTCGTTGGTCTCAGCAGCAGCCGTCCTGGAGGACGATGGGAGAAAGCCCCAGCTGCTTACCTGTAGCCGTGTTTCGGCGAGTCCTCCAGGACGGCTGCCTGAGTTCCCAGCCCTATTTGAAACTATTATGTGTATGTATATATGTGTATAAATATGCACGAATGGGTTCTCGGTTTGAACTGGTGAATGAGGAGGGAGGAGCTCCTTTATGGGCTCACACTTCATTTACATTTTTAATTTAATTTCAGGTGTTTCCAGTGTGACCGGAGACATGCAATGTCTCAGCAGCAGCCGTCCTGGAGGACTCGCCGAAACATGGCTACAGGTAAGCAGCTGGGGCTATTCACTATGGAAGACAAGGAAAGTCTGGCACTATGGTTTATTCGTGCAGCAGGTGGCAAAATAGGTGATGTGACATACATTCAAAATGCAGCATGTGTGGCTGGATAAGCATCATAAAAAAAAACATCACAAAGTGTTGCGCTGTACCTGGGTGTGGAGGAGGTAGCAGGTGTGGGCGCCAAGAAGGTGCACGGTCCTTATGACCGTTTCGCTAGGCAGCTGCCAAGATTCATCTGAGGTGTGCACAAGTGACTGGAACGACAGCGGGACTTTAACCACTTCCCGACCGCCTAACGCACAGCGGCGGCCGGGAAGTGGAGCCCTTAAGGACCGGCTCACCCACAGAGGCGGCGGTCCATTTAAGGGCATGGGCGGAGCGATCGCGTCATCCGTGACGCGATCCTCCGCCGGCGCCTGTCACCGCTCGCTCGCCGCAACATCCCGCCGGCTATACGGAAGCGCCGGCGGGATGTTAACCCCGCGATCGCCGCATACAAAGTGTATAATACACTTTGTAATGTTTACAAAGTGTATTATACAGGCTGCCTCCTGCCCTGGTGGTCCCAGTGTCCGAGGGACCACCAGGGCAGGCTGCAGCCACCCTAGTCTGCACCCAAGCACACTGATTTCTCCCCCCCCTGCCCCAGATCGCCCACAGCACCCATCAGACCCCCCCCCCCTGCCCACCCCCCAGACCCCTGTTTGCACCCAATCACCCCCCTAATCACCCATCAATCACTCCCTGTCACTATCTGTCAACGCTATTTTTTTTTATCCCCCCCCCCCCTGCTCCCTGCCCCCTCCTGATCACCCCCCACCCCTCAGATTCTCCCCAGACCCCCCCCCCCAGACCACCCCCCCCCTGTTTACTGTATGCATCTATCCCCCTGATCACCTGTCAATCACCTGTCAATCACCTGTCAATCACCCGTCAATCACCCATCAATCACCCGTCAATCACCCCCTGTCACTGCCACCCATCAATCAGCCCCTAACCTGCCCCTTGCGGGCAATCTGATCACCCCCCCACACCAATAGATCGCCCACAGATCCGACATCAGATCACCTCCCAAATCCATTGTTTACATCTATTCTCTCCTCTAAACACCCACTAATTACCCATCAATCACCCATCAATCACCCCCTATCACCACTTGTCACTTTTACCTATCAGATCAGACCCTAATCTGCCCCTTGCGGGCACCCAATCACCCGCCCACACGCTCAGATTGCCCTCTGACCCCCCCTTATCAATTCACCAGTGCATTAATTACATCTGTTCTTCCCTGTAATAACCCACTGATCACCTGTCAATCACCTGCCAATCACCTATCACCCATCAATCACCCCCTGTCACCCCCTGTCACTGCCACCCATCAATCAGCCCCTAACCTGCCCCTTGCGGGCAATCTGATCACCCACCCACACCATTAGATCGCCCGCAAACCCGCCGTCAGATTACCTCCCAAATGTATCGTTTACATCTGTTATCTTCTCTAAACACCCACTAATTACCCATCAATCACCCATCAATCACTCCCTATCACCACCTGTCACTGTTACCTATCAGATCAGACCCTAATCTGCCCCTTGCGGGCACCCAATCGCCCGCCTACACGCTCAGATTGCCCTCAGACCCCCCCTTATCAATTCGCCAGTGCAATATTTACATCTGTTCTCCCCTGTAATAACCCACTGATTACCTGTCAATCATCTATCAATCACCCATCAATCACCCCCTGTCACTGCCACCCATCAATCACCCCCTGTCACTGCCACCCATCAATCACCCGCTGTCACTGCCACCCATCAATCAGCCCCTAACCTGCCCCTTGCGGGCAAACTGATCACCCACCCACACCAATAGATCGCCCGCAGATCCGACATCAGATCACCACCCAAGCACAGTGTTTCCATCTATTCTCTACCCTAAACACCCACTAATTACCCATCAATCACCCCCTGTCACTGCTACCTATCAGATTAGACCCCTATCTGCCCCTAGGGCACTCAATCACCCGCCCACACCCTCAGAATGCCCTCAGACCCCAGCCCTGATCACCTCGCCAGTGCATTGCTTGCATCCATTCCCCCCTCTAATCACACCTTGAGACACCCATCAATCACCTCCTGTCACCCCCTAGCACACCTACCCATCAGATCAGGCCCCAATTTGCCCCGTGTGGGCTCCTGATCACTCGGCCAAACCCTCAGACCCCCTTCCGATCACCTCCCCAGTGCATGGATTGCATCTATTTTCCCCTCTAACCACCCCCTGAGACACCCATCAATCACCTCCTGTCACCCCCCTAGCACTCCTATCCATCAGATCAGGCCCAATACAACCTGTCATCTAAAAGGCCACCCTGCTTATGACCGGTTCCACAAAATTCGCCCCCTCATAGACCACCTGTCATCAAAATTTGCAGATGCTTATACCCCTGAACAGTCATTTTGAGACATTTGGTTTCCAGACTACTCACGGTTTTGGGCCTGTAAAATGCCAGGGCGGTATAGGAACCCCACAAGTGACCCCATTTTAGAAAAAAGACACCCCAAGGTATTATGTTAGGTGTATGACGAGTTCATAGAAGATTTAAATTTTTGTCAAAAGTTAGCGGAAATTAATTTTTATTGGTTTTTTTTCACAAAGTGTCATTTTTCACTAACTTGTGACAAAAAATAAAATCTTCTATGAACTCGCCATACACCTAACGGAATACCTTGGGGTGTCTTCTTTCTAAAATGGGGTCACTTGTGGGGTTCCTATACTGCCCTGGCATTTTAGGGGCCCTAAACCGCGAGGAGTAGTCTAGAAAACAAATGCTTCAAAATGACCTGTGAATAGGACGTTGGGCCCCTTAGCGCACCTAGGCTGCAAAAAAGTGTCACACATGTGGTACCGCCGTACTCAGGAAAAGTAGTATAATGTGTTTTGGGGTGTATTTTTACACATACCCATGCTGGGTGGGAGAAATTTCTATGTAAATGGACAATTGTGTGTAAAAAAATCAAACAATTGTCATTTACAGAGATATTTCTCCCACTTAGCATGGGTATGTGTAAAAATACACCCCAAAACGCATTATACTACTTCTCCTGAGTACAGCGGTACCACATGTGTGGCACTTTTTTACACCCTAAGTACGCTAAGGGGCCCAAAGTCCAATGAGTACCTTTAGGATTTCACAGGTCATTTTGCGACATTTGGTTTCAAGACTACTCCTCACGGTTTAGGGCCCCTAAAATGCCAGGGCAGTATAGGAACCCCACAAATGACCCCATTCTAGAAAGAAGACACCCAAAGGTATTCCGTACGGAGTATGGTGAGTTCATAGAAGATTTTATTTTTTGTCACAAGTTAGCGGAAAATGACACTTTGTGAAAAAAAACTATTAAAATCAATTTCCGCTAACTTGTGACAAAAAAATAAATACTTCTATAAACTCACCATACTCCTAACGGAATACCTTGGGGTGTCTTCTTTCTAAAATGGGGTCATTAGTGGGGTTCCTATACTGCCCTGGCATTTTAGGGGCCCTAAACCGTGAGGAGTAGTCTTGAAACAAAAATGACCTGTGAAATCCTAAAGGTACTCATTGGACTTTGGGCCCCTTAGTGCAGTTAGGGTGCAAAAAAGTGCCACACATGTGGTATCGCCGTACTCGGGAGAAGTAGTACAATGTGTTTTGGGGTGTATTTTTACACATACCCATGCTGGGTGGGAGAAATCCCTCTGTAAATGACAATCTTTTGATTTTTTTACACACAATTGTCCATTTACAGAGGTATTTCTCCCACCCAGCATGGGTATGTGTAAAAATACACCCCAAAACACATTGTACTACTTCTCCCGAGTATGGCGATACCACATGTGTGGCACTTTTTTGCACCCTAACTGCGCTAAAGGGCCCAAAGTCCAATGAGTACCTTTAGGATTTCACAGGTCATTTTGAGAAATTTCGTTTCAAGACTACTCCTCACGGTTTAGGGCCCCTAAAATGCCAGGGCAGTATAGGAACCCCACAAATGACCCCATTTTAGAAAGAAGACACCCCAAGGTATTCCGTTAGGAGTATGGTGAGTTCATAGAAGATTTTATTTTTTGTCAAAAGTTAGCGGAAATTGATTTTAATTGTGTTTTTTCACAAAGTGTCATTTTCCGCTAACTTGTGACAAAAAATAAAATCTTCTATGAACTCACCATACTACTAACGGAATACCTTGGGGTGTCTTCTTTCTAAAATGGGGTCACTTGTGGGGTTCCTATACTGCCCTGGCATTTTAGGGGCCCTAAACCGTGAGGAGTAGTCTTGAAATGAAATTTCTCAAAATGACCTGTGAAATCCTAAAGGTACTCATTGGACTTTGGGCCCTTTAGCGCAGTTAGGGTGCAAAAAAGTGCCACACATGTGGTATCGCCGTACTCAGGAGAAGTAGTATAATGTGTTTTGTGGTGTATTTTTACACATACCCATGCTGAGTGGGAGAAATATCTCTGTAAATGGACAATTGTGTGTAAAAAAAATTAACAAATTGTCATTTACAGAGATATTTCTCCCACCCAGCATGGGTATGTGTAAAAATACACCCCAAAACACATTATACTACTTCTCCTGAGTACGGCAATACCACATGTGTGGCACTTTTTTGCAGCCTAACTGCGCTAAGGGGTCCAAAGTCCAATGAGCACCTTTAGGCTTTACAGGGGTGCTTACAATTTAGCACCCCCCCAAAATGTCAGGACAGTAAACACACCCCACAAATGATCCCATTTTGGAAAGTAGACCCTTCAAGGTATTCAGAGAGGGGCATGGTGAGTCCGTGGCAGATTTCATTTTTTTTTGTCGCAAGTTAGAAGAAATGGAAACTTTTTTTTTTTTTTTTTTTTTTTTTTTCCTCACAGTGTCATTTTCCGCTTACTTGTGACAAAAAATAATATCTTCTATGAACTCACTATGCCTCTCAGTGAATACTTTGGGATGTCTTCTTTCCAAAATGGGGTCATTTGGGGGGTATTTATACTATCCTGGAATTCTAGCCCCTCATGAAACATGACAGGGGGTCAGAAAAGTCAGAGATGCTTGAAAATGGGAAAATTCACTTTTGGCACCATAGTTTGTAAACGCTATAACTTTTACCCAAACCAATAAATATACACTGAATGGGTTTTTTTTTATCAAAAACATGTTTGTCCACATTTTTCGCGCTGCATGTATACAGAAATTTTACTTTATTTGAAAAATGTCAGCACAGAAAGTTAAAAAAATCATTTTTTTGCCAAAATTCATGTCTTTTTTGATGAATATAATAAAAAGTAAAAATCGCAGGAGCAATCAAATAGCATCAAAAGAAAGCTTTATTAGTGACAAGAAAAGGAGCCAAAATTCATTTAGGTGGTAGGTTGTATGAGCGAGCAATAAACCGTGAAAGCTGCAGTGGTCTGAATGGAAAAAAAGTGGCCGGTCCTTAAGGGGTAGAAAGCCCTAGGTCCTCAAGTGGTTAAATGCGCGTTTGTTACAAGACGCGCTTTCCGTGACGCTGGGAGGACCCACCCTCGATGAGTGATTGGTCCAGTGTGCTGCTCCAATGGATGGGGAGTGGGAGGTGCTCAGCTATTTTTTCGTGGGCTGAGACGCCCAGCTATTGGCCGCTGTTCACTGCGTCTTGTATGACGCATGTACGTGACCTTCTTTTCGTAGCTGGGCACCTCCCAGATGCTCAGCTATTGGCCGCTGTTTGTTGCGTCCTGTATGACGCATGTACACGACCTCTCTTCCGTAGCTGAGCATCTCCCACTCCCCATCCATTGGAGCAGCACACTGGACCAATCACTCATCGAGGGTGGGTCCTCCCAGCGTCATGGAAAGCGCGTCTTGTAACAAACGCGCATTTAAAGTCCCGCTGTCGTTCCAGTCACTTGTGCACACCTCAGATGAAGCTTGGCAGCCGCCTAGCGAAACGGTCATAAGGACCGTGCACCTTCTTGGCGCCCACACCTGCTACCTCCTCCACACCCAGGTACAGCGCAACACTTTGTGATGTTTTTTTTATGATGCTTATCCAGCCACACATGCTGCATTTTGAATGTATGTCACATCACCTATTTTGCCACCTGCTGCACGAATAAACCATAGTGCCAGACTTTCCTTGTCTTCCAGTTTGCGTGCATCTACTTTGCTAACGTCTTGAGCACATGGTTTACTGGGTGTTTTTATGCCAGTTAACTACAGCTTCTCCCGAGGGCCTGCCAGCTCTCCCACAAGAATTATTATTCACTATTGCTACTCTATGGTGCATTTCTACATGCCCGGTTCATGACATACTGCTAAAATGCATGCAGTTGTCATGGGACAGCGCGGACCGAGGGGAGTGGCAGCCCAGAATGATTGGCAGACATGTGAGGTGTGACGAAGGCACACATCCCTCCCAATGCTCTGGTCTGCAATGCCGTATGGGTAATGTAGTTTGGTAGCGGTGGCGACACATTTCCGCTGGCTGGACTGCCCCACAGATCTCCTCTCACCAATGGCGTGTGCGGCATCCGGAAGAGGCGGTGCTTGTCCCCGCATTTTACCGGAAGTCCGCAACTCGCCTCTGTATTGGAGCGCAGCGTGACCAAGCGTCTAGTGAGACGGCCGTTGCAAGCCCCATCTGGTGCCCGGCACCCCCCCCCACCTCCATCTCACCACCACTTGATGATCCACAATATGGATGTGCCAACTACAAGCCATCTATTTTGATACCACTGCAAATAAAGAGTCTGGATGGAAGGTGCCCGGAATTCCGCTTCTTTTTTCTCCTGTTTGATGGTATGCATAACCTTTTTTCACACAATCCGTTGTGCACACGTCGTGCACAAGGATTCAGGAAAACGTCGGTGATCTGGTGAGAACTATTTAGCCTTTATGACATTCACACTGTCTCTACATATGTCAGCGTAGGGAGTGCCACTCAGAGCTTTTCACTTCTTAGTCCATATTCATCACCCAAAGACCACTGCTTTTTCCAAGTGAACCAGTCAGACCATACCTTGCTGTATGCCTTCCAGGTTGAAAGGGGCCACTGATCTTCTAATCCATGTCCACAATCCCCCTAAATTATGGCCCACACGAAATCCGGGCACTGCTCCCCCAATGGACAAGCTTCCGGAGCCAGGGTCCTGAAGCAGTCCCACTGGAAATGAGAACGCATCAGCAATCTCGCTATGCTTCCCAGGTATATGTACAGCCTTAAAATGCATGTTAACCCTTGAGCAAGCTAATACGAATCCTCACAGCACCTTGATCACTGGACCAGATGAAGACAAAAGGGAGTTGGCCGCCATCTCAGCCGCTGTGTTGTCTGATAGAAAACACACCGCCTTATTACTCAGCTCTTTACCCCACAATTCTACTGCCACCCATAGCGGGAAAATTTAAAGAAAAGCTAAATTCTTGATCAGATCTGATGCCAACCAATCTGTGGGCCAGCGTTGGGTACACCACTTTCTTGAGAAGAATACCCCAAACCCGACAGACCCAGATGCATCGGTGAACAGCTCCAAGCTGTCCAAATCCCTGAAAGGTTCCAGCCAGTAAGCTAACCCGTTGTAACGTAGCAGGAATTCCCTCCAGACTTCCAAGTCCACTTTGTGCTCCTTGTTCAGCCTGATGAAGTGGTGGGGTTCTACTACCCCACAAGTAGCCAGTGATGGCCGCCTTGAACAAATCCTTCCCATTGGTAACACCCTGCACGCAAAGTTTAAGTTCCCCAACCGCAACTGTAGATGCCGTAAGGTCACCTTTTTTGCCCCCAACACTGTCACGACTTCTGCCAGTAATCCCTCCCACTTATTTACTGGCAACCTGCAGACACCCTCAACCGAACCAATTTCTATACTCAGAAACTTCATCACTGCTCCCAGTCCTTCCGTTTTATCTGCCGCTACCGGAACCCCGAATTCCTGCAAAATCTTTATCATCCCCCCTCAGTGCCAGCTCACAAATTCGAGTTCCCTTGGGCCCGACCCAAAAGAAGTCATCCAAATAATGTGTAATTGCCATGATGCCAGTTCTCTGTTGCACCACCCATTCTAGGAATGAACTGAACAAGTCAAAAGAATGAGCAGGAAATCCAGCACCCCATTGTCAAACATCTATCTAGATAAAATCCCATGTCAAACTAGCAGCTCCGCAGTCGTATACTCCTTTTTTGGTACCATCACGAGGGGGCACGATCAATCCCGCAATCAGTGGCTCAGAAAAAGGGGCCACAGACGCTAATTATTTTTTTTTCTTTTTCTCTTCCGGACCACAGACTCATGCTCCCTAGCCGATTTCAAGTTCTTCGTGTGTGTATAGTGGATTCCGAAGCCCATGAGGGAATTCTAAAGCCTTCGGTAAACCCACTCAACAATGCCCCAGCTGCATCCTTATCAGTGTAATGCCCTAGCCAAGGAGCCATCACCCCGACCTTCACCGGGGTCCTCACTTTTTCCAGACGTGTCAACTGGCCTCTGTTGGCTACCCGATCTCTTGGTTTTCCTGAAACATCACATCCCCATGTGCCGTCCATTACAGAAAGAACACTCGCAGGGGCGTAGCTAGAAATGACTGGGCCCCATAGCAGAAAAAATGTATGCCCCCCCCCACACACACACACACACAACCTTCCAATCCCATGGACCTCGGACCTCCCACCCAAACATTCCTCCAGGACCCTCCACCCCAACATTCCCACACCCCTCTAAGTACAGTATAAGTAGCAAGGTCTATAGGTGTCCCCAGTTTAAGTAGTAGTCAGGGGCGTAACTAGAAATCACTGGGCCCCCTTGTGGCAACAGCAATTTAAACTAAATACTGTACAAACGTTTTAACTCATACATGAACATTATGGAAAATCCAAGTTGAAAATAAACTGTGAAGATAAACAATTTCATCCATCCTACTCCTGAAAAATAAATTCATTTTTTTTACAACCTCCTAGTTTTATTTTCTGTTTTAAAAAGCTAAAAAAGTAGGTTTAATGCTATTGTCTCATATGATGATGATTCAGCTTTTCCTATAGCCTTGCAGTTAGCAATCATGAGGCCCCCAACATGACAAATTCAGCAGTCATGAGGCACATAAATAGACAGCATTTCACATAAATAGGCAGAATGCCCCCTTAATATGGTAGACACCTCTCACCTGGCTTCTGAATTCTCCTGTACTGGCTGCTGTGCCTGGCAATACTGTTTTTGGCTGGATTGGGGATGATGTGTGTTGGGGATGATGTGTGGGCTGAAAGGCCTGGCAGTGATGCTGTGGCCTGGCTGGCGGTGATGCTGTGGCCGGGTTGGCTGGCAGTGATGCTGTGGCCGGGTTGGCTGGCAGTGATGCTGTGGCCGATGCTGTGGCTGGGTTGGCGGTGATGCTGTGGCTGGGTTGGCGGTGATGCTGTGGCTGGGTTGGCGGGCGGTGATGCTGTGGCTGGGTTGGCGGGCGGTGATGCTGTGGCTGGGTTGGCGGGCGGTGATGCTGTGGCTGGGTTGGCGGGCGGTGATGCTGTGGCTGGGTTGGCGGGCGGTGATGCTGTGGCTGGGTTGGCGGGCGGTGATGCTGTGGCTGGGTTGGCGGGCGGTGATGCTGTGGCTGGGTTGGCTGGCGGTGATGCTGTGGCTGGGTTGGCTGGCGGTGATGCTGGGCTGTGCTTGGCTGGTTGAAGTAAATGCTGTCCTGACTGGTGGTGATGCTGTGGCCTTTTTGACTGTGATTCTGGACTGGTTGGCTGGTGGTGATGCTGGGCTGGCTGGCCTGGATAGTTTAGGTAGTGACAGGTGCCCCCTAGTTAAGGTAGTGACAGGTGCCCCCTAGTTAAGGTAGTGACAGGTGCCCCCTAGTTAAGGTAGTGACAGGAGCCCCCCAGTTCAGGTAGTGACAGGAGCCCCCCAGTTCAGGTAGTGACAGGGACCCCAAGTGTATGTAGTGGCAGGAACCCCCAGTTTAGGTAGAGTGACAGGGACCCCCAGGTTAGGTAGTGAGTGACAGGGACCCCCAGGTTAGGTAGTGAGTGACAGGGACCCCCAGGTTAGGTAGTGAGTGACAGGGACCCCCAGGTTAGGTAGTGAGTGACAGGGACCCCCAGGTTAGGTAGTGAGTGACAGGGACCCCCAGGTTAGGTAGTGAGTGACAGGGACCCCCAGGTTAGGTAGTGACAGTCCAGTTCTGGCTGCACTAGCATCCTTTGACAAAATTGCTTGTTATACTGTAACTATGCCATTCCCCGTAAGTCTTGTAAGCTTCCCAAATGGCAACCATATAACAAAAAAAAAAATGCAGGGCATTTTTCCGGTGTGTTTTCCCCTATCAAACTGTCCATAATTGTGAAAGCCTCCATCCAATTCCCGAATGTGCGCGGGATGAGATGAAACCGCCTACGGTCCTCGTCCTCTTCCTTTCTGTGCTCCTTACCCTTGACCCACCTACCAATATTGAAACATTCCAACGGCAATAACGCGAAAAATATCCACGTATTCTTGTTTTAACACCTCCTTTACCTCTTGTTTCAGGTGCACCCCCAACGGCCCTTCATAGCACGTATAAGCCTTGGGGAACATTGGGAGCAAGCCATCTGAATAAAGTTATATTATACACTAACTAGCAAGCAAATGTACGGAGTGAGACTCACAAGAAAGGGGGATTGGGGGGGGGGGGGGCATGTCTCTCTCATGCTGGGAATACACGATGCATTTTATTCGATCTTTTTTTCCGTCCAATCTATTTTTGTTTTTGTTGTGTATTCCCAGCATTACCGGTCTAGGCACATCCCGTCTGGAGTGCAGTCACAGTGATCTCACTAGTGTATAAAGCAGTACTATATATTGTAAGATTATCTCTTGATACTCCTTTCAAAACTTTTCGGTCAACAGTTCACATTCACCATGAAATAAAGGGTATGACCAGGTTAGGATTAAAGCTGATTTAATGACTTGAAATTAACGATTATTGCATTCTGTGACATTACTTGGAGGTGTTCCTGCTCCCCACTGCAACACCCAGTAAGAAATATCAGGCAGTCATAACACAGGACAAGAGCATGTTCTTTCTATGCTCATGGCCTGTGTCACCACCCTTATTACTAGTTTGCCAGGGATGCTGTGAAATGTAGTCTGGCACTTGTAGGAAATGTAGACTATTGTTCTTCCTACTTTGAGGGCCACGTAGTTGTACTAAATTGACCCACCCACCATCCAGGATTAGAGGGAGAATAGTCAAAAAGATATTGAATACATTTGGTCCATAGGAATGTATTCTGTCCATTGTGTTACTTGTATCCACTGGTTATAGTCAAACAAGTGGCATTCTGTTAGCATTTACTTTTGTTTAATTATATGCTTTGTTGGGCTGTAATAGTGTGTGGATAGCCGTGTTCACAGGCAGTTGCGATTTAGCTAAACTTTGCATAATTGTAAAATGTAGAGGAAGCAGAACTCTCATAATCTACTGTATTTACTGTATTACGGTACATAAGAGTGTGTTTTGGAGCAGTGTACTGTATACGTCACATGATTGTGGAGTAGACCAGAATAAGTCTTCTGTAAATATTTGGGCTTTCCCATCTGCTACTGTGTCAGTACAATATGCTGTTCCACATGCACACATAGTAATGCAATATATACAACCACATTCTACATTGGTGTCTTGTAGCACTCTCTCTTGGAGGCTGGGAACACACTTAGCAGAAGCGCTAGCGTTGCGGAATAATGCGTATTATGTTAGTCAATGTGTCTAGCAGCTCTGCTGCATAAAAAAAACAAATGCATATGCGTTTTGAAAAACGCTGGTTTTGTTGCATATTTTTAAAAAATGCACATAAGGAAAGTCAATGGCAATGCAGAGGTATTGCGTTTTGGTGCATTTTGCATGCGTTTTTTTTTATAAGCATTTTCTTTAAATAAAAACATGTTTTATGATGTATTTCCGCTTCCTGTTGACTTCCTAGTAATTTGCATAAAATGCATTAAGGCCCCATTCACATTCGAGCGGTTTGCCGGCGATTTCGGCAAAACGTTCACACTAGTGCTTTTGAAAGCGCTAGTGTAACAAAACCCTATGGGCCCGTTCTTACTTGGGTGATTTGCGGTAATTACTGCAAATGGCCCAAAAACTCAAAACGCAAATGCGTAGCCTTCACCATTTTCAGGCGATTTCCCGGCGATTCCGTTTCAGTGCTATAGAAGCGCTAAACGCGATCACAGAGAAATCGCTGCACTGTCCAGTGAGTTTCTTTTTCCGCGTGATAATTGTGGAAAAATCACTCCCGCAAAACGCCGGCAAAAATCGCCCACGTTTTGCACTTCTAAGTGTGAATGGGGCCTAAACGCATATGAGTTTTCTATATGCGAACCACAAACTCGTTAAAACGCACACAAGAAAAACACAAGAGCGGGAAAAATCCAAAGCGCAAACGCACGCACAGTGATAACTCATATCAAGGCCATTTTCGTTGCATTTTATTACGCGTGACTGCAAATTATCGCGCACAATCGCGATTTTCTTTTTTGCGCTAAAATGTACAATTGCCTGTGATAATTTGCGCAAACGGCCGTGATATGAGTTATCACGGTTTAATGAATCGGCCCAATTTCTCCTTGGCTGGACTGTCACTCAGTGAAGTGTATGAACAGGCAGTGTGCTGTGTATGTTATGGAGAGTTGATTTGTAACATTTTCAGCCCGAGGCTCAGGGCCTGTGCAGTGGAGGATTTAGTGTTTGTGTATTGTCGAGACGTAATATTCCAAAATGTTTTCACAGTTTTCTACCTGCGGTGATTCTTCACGCAAAAATGTTACATGACATCCATCAGCTTACACAGTATTACTATACTCTCTCACCATCGCTTGGGTGGAAAGCACACTGGCAAGGCCCGTGCAGCCGCACAGGGGTCCCATGTACTCTAGGGCCCATGCAATTGCACCAGTTAGGGCCTTATTTCTCTCTGAAACTCAATACAAAGAGTGATACTAGCTTGTGCCCCAGTCATATACAAGTTTAAAATGTGTCCTACATTAATACAGTGCCTAGAGAATGTGACCTAGGTTCATGAACTTTTATCTTATCTGCATTGTTTGGATCAAACCATGATCTGTTATGACCACGCCCACTCACATGGGGCCCGCTTAATTTTCTTTGCACGGGGCCCGCCACTGGCCAGATTTGTACTTTTTTTTTTTTTTTTTTTTTCCCCACCCAAGGCCACTATCACCAACCTCCCGCTGACAAACCACACGCACAAACACACGCACACAATGTATTTAAAGATGCTTATTACCATGCAGTTTGTAGTCGATTCAATCCAAATCTAAAGATTGATCGTTCAGTAAAAACGACCAATTTGTTAATCGTTTTATCAATCTGTTTTGTGCATCGATTGCATCTGTAATGTTTGAACAGGTTATCCTTTTTATCCCATTTATGGGCCAAATCAATGCTTTCTGCTCCAACAGAATGGAGCAGGGTGTAGGGCGGACTTGGATCTGAAGAGCGACCAACTGTGATGAGTGACGGCTCAGATCACAGACAAGAAGCTGCTCACGTTTGCTGCCCCTTCATTCCCTGAGTCCCAGACACTTGCCCGGCTGCTGCAGTTCACATGTTTGGCAGCGTAACAGCATGTGTGCCAGCCTGCCCCTTGCTTCCTGGTGCCCTAGGCCATGGCCTTTCTGGCCTTGCCTGAAATCTGACTATGAGAGCACACCCACAATCTGCAAGCATTCAGTGGAATGTACTGTACACTGTTTTCTTAGGCAGAGGTACTAGACACATTAAGGATGAAGTCCCCCTTTATTGAGAGGGTGCTCACACTTGTCCTACTTTTTATGCATGGGATTTTTTTTTTCTCACATGGTTGGCCTGTGTTTGTGGTTTTAGTTTTTTTTTTTCTTCTTCTTTTGAACAAAAACTTGAGAGCCTTTTTGCAATTTTTATAAGTGTTTCTATGTGCACTGATTTTTTTTTCGTTCAGTGAATAATTATAAATTAAAACGAATTTATATGAAAATAAATCACTTCAAAATCTCATGCAAAATGCTGTTTTTTAATGCAAACTTCTGCGTTCCCATTGACTTGCAATTAAACACAGTGCACACTTCACACAAAAAAAAATAAGCAGACGTGCTGTCTGGATTTTTTTTTGTGCTATGTTTTTGATATACTGTGCAAATCAGAAATACAATGTGATGCCATTGAGTTACATTACATCTGCGGCAAATGCCTTTTTGTAATTTTGCAAATTGCACAGATTTTAAAGAGGCACTGATAGCCAAACTAAGCCAGAAAAACACACACATGTAAGTAGATAAATACTTACATAACAGATGTATTGTACTGTCCATGTTTTGTTTTCATTGAAATATTCATAGTAAAATTCAAATGCTTCTGATCGTGGCAGGGGCCATCTTGGCTCCCACAGGATGAAGCCAATTCTGATGTCATTTCCTTCTTTACTTCCCTATGGCATCCTCGCATCTCCCCCAGCATTTCCCCTCCTCTCCACATAACTGAGCACAGGCTTTCTTCCTTATGTCCCAGGCGCCGGCTGTAGTGCAGAATGTATAGATGGGAACTAAAGTGCTTGGGACCATAAGAAGGAGAGCCTGTGTGCACTGCCTTTATTCCTCCCCGCTTTGCTCAGTAATACTGCAGGGAGGAGGGGAAATGCTGAAGGAGATGCAAAGATGCCATATCGGAGTAAGGGAGGAAAATACATCAGTATTCGCTTCTTCCTGTGGGAGCCTGCATGGAGGAGGTCCAGAAGAAGGGGAAAAAAACCCTTCCGGCATGCACTGCAACTTCTCTTTTGCAGCTGATGTACCAATTAAGTGCTGGGGGACATGAAGATTGTGACAGTGTTAAAATAAAAAAAGGAAGATTGATTATGAACTTTGGAATTGCATGTTTAGCATCCTATTTATCTATATAACAGATGGAAATAGAGAATTGATTATGTGTTTAATGCCTATCAGTTTCTAATGCATGTAAATCTCCAAACTGACACAATTTTTCTGCATTCCCATTGACATGCATTGAAACCAACATTGCACACTGACATAAGCAGACCGGCCATCCAAATTTGAAATGCATAAAAATTGCAAGTGTTCATACAAACACAATTGGAATACAATGCAATTGAATACATTAGATATGTGGCAATCGGTTCCTAAAAACTGCAATCTGGTTGCAATTTTATTTTTATTTTTTTTATACTTTAGTTTGGAAATAATTTATTTACTACAACACAATTTTATGTGATTTTTAGCGGAGAAAAAAATAAGGAAAAATCCACAAGTCATTCAGCGATAGTAACATTTTGCATTAGGTAGAGAAAAGCAGGCAGAGTAATGACAGCAGTAATTACATTACGCCTAATGCTACAACTAGCACTGTCCATAAAATCTTATCAATTCAATGAACAGCGAAGGATGTTTAGACAAGACATGCATTGCGGAGAAGAGAATATATAGATTTATTGTTTAACAGATAATGACTGATTGATGTACTGTAGCTCCATTTATTGGTTTATCACCCATGATAAAATGAGCTTTATAGCTTACCAGCACAGCCTGAAACGATCTGTCATAGTCTGAGATTAAATGTAAAATGAAGGTTGCTCTATCACAATAAGTGTTTTGTCCCTGTCTACTTCTATTGTGCAGTTTAGAAAAAACTGAATTCTGTTTCTATTTGTTACATTTCCAAGCATATGCCTAAAAAGTTATGTTTTATTAATGGCCATAAAATTAAAAAAAATAGAGCATATCATAGCTCTAGTTACACCCCCTGATGCAGCCCCATTTCTAGGGGCGTACAGGCCGTGTGACCGCCCTGAGCGCTATGAGGAGGGGCTGCACCGTGATGGAGATGGGAGCCGTGGCCTGGTATGCACAACTCTCCTTCCTGCTTGCTCTAATCGCCGCTCCCTTGCCGCTGGTCTCCGGCAGCATAGCCGCTTATACACAATCTATTTCCTGTTAATCAGGAAGTAGAGCGTTTATCAGCAGCTATGCAGAGAAGATCAGCGGCAATTTGGAGCAAGCAGGAAGGTGAGTTCCTCTTACCAGGCTTCCCTGCACTAATTCTGCAGTGGAGGGGGGGGGCACGGAAGATGGCCTTGGGGAAAAAGAAGGGAGGGAGAAGTCGGCTTCCCCTCTATGCGTCTGAGACTGTGTGGCCACGGCTCCCCCATCCATCACCTATGGGGGGGGAACCTACCTACCTATCTAACATATACTGGAGGTACACAACAAGAACCTGATTTGCATCAATAAACAAAGATATTGTCAGGCTTGTCTGGTCAATGACTATAGTTCAGGCTGTACACCCATATGATTGACCAATAGCTCCTACCTAACACGGAACTACCATAACCCTGCAGGTAGATGTAGCATACAGACTGACAGATGGCATTCACCAAACAGAACCAATAGTAATAATGCAAGGCACAGTGTTCACAAGTATAATAGTCACCTGAGGCCTGGAGGATGAGGCAATCCAGATGAGTCATATGACTGCAAGCAGGTAGAATGGTTACACAGTCCACTGAGTCCAGGCACTTAAGAGATAGCGTGGTCAGAACTAGCCAGATGTCAGTCCAGGCAGCGTTCATTCAAGTCCTTATCCAGACATAGGTTGATCCAGGTGGCAGACAGGCAAGGTCTAGATACAATAGCAGAGTCTGCAACAGGTAATCCAATAGAGCGTGGTCAGGATACAAAGCAGAGTCTGCAACAGGGAATCAATCTAGAGTAAAGCGTGGTCAAGATGCAAGCAAAGTCGGCAACAGGAATCAGATAGTTGTGAGCACAAGATTATTCTAAAAAACGTAAGGGAAAAAAATTTCCAACGCCGACTCATCCACAATATGGAAATCTCTACATGAAATTACAGACTACAGGAAGAAATCTCCTCCCTCACTACACAACCTGCAGCTTGCAAATGAACTGAATACTTTTTATTGCAGGTTTGACACTAGCAACAATAGCCAAACACACCAAGTCAGTCTGCATAATTTACATCTGGGTAACAGGCAAACTGAGCACTCCTCTAGCCAGCCATTGTCTCCACCCCCTGCAGTGCCTCAGTATCTACATAACACAGCAGACCAGACACAATCTGCTAACCTGTCCCCAGACGTGCATCCTCTAACATGCCAATCAGATGTAAATAAACTTCAAAAGACAAAACACTAAGAAAGCAATGGGGCCAGACACTGCCTCTGCGAAATGCTTGGATCTCTGTGCCGATCAATTAGGGCCTGTATTCGCAGACATATTCTAAGCATCTCTAGAACTCTCAATTGTTCCTGCCTGTTTTAAAAGCTCAACTATTGTACCAATTCCACAAAAAACAAAACCTACATGCTTAACCTTCCTGGCGGTAAGCCCGAGCTGAGCTCGGGCTATGCCGCGCAGGAAGATATCTCAGCCCCTGGTGGAGCGATTTGCTCCATTTAAAATGCTGTACGCGCAGCTAGCACTTTGCTAGCCGCGCGTACAGCTTGATCGCCGCCGCTCTGCGGCGATCGCCCGTACGCAGCGGCGCAAGAGGGCCCCCGCCAGAGCCCTGCGCTGCCCGGACCAATGAGTTCCGGGCAGCGCTATGGGCTGGATCGGAGATGTCTGACGTCAGGACGTCAGCTGACGTCCATGACGTCATTCCGATCGTCGCCATGGCGACAGGAGAAGCCAAACAGGGGAGCGCATTATATACGCGTTCCCCTGTTTGCTATTGATGCCGGCGACGATCGCACTAGAGGGACACATGCGCCCTCTAGTGGTGTTTCATGTAGCTACCACTCTGGTAGCTTTACATGAAACACAAAAAAAAAATTAAAAAAAAAAGGATTTTTGCCATTTTGGCAATAAAAATTAACCGCCAGGAGGGTTAAATGATTACAGGCCTGTTGCCCTGACATCATTGGTCATGAAAGCATTTGAAAAACTGGTAATGACTTATCTGAAATCCATAACAGATCCCCTGCTGGACTCTTTGCAATTTGCCTACAGGCCTAAAAGATCCGCAGACGATGCCATGAACAGGTGTATGCATTATGTACTACAACATCTAGACACTCCAGGAACCTACACCAGGATTTTATTCATAGATTACAGCTCTGCATTTAATACCATAATTCCATCACTGCTACACAGCAAGCTCTCCCAGCTACACCTACCTGAATCCATCTGCAAATGGATAACCGATTTCTTAACCAACAGAAGACAGTGTGTTAGACTTGGTAAACTCACATCAAGCTCTCTGACAGTCAGTACTGGTGCACCCCAGGGCTGTGTGCTTTCCCCACTGCTCTACTCACTTTACACCAATGACTGCATCTCAACAGATCCATCTGTTAAGGTTCTGAAGTTTGCAGATGACACAACGGTAGTTGGTGTTGACTATATAAAAAGGAAGAAAGAAAGCCCACAACAACAGCACCACTCAGAAATAAGTAGCAATGTTTATTAATTCATAATTTCAAAAATTATATATAGGACATTTAATGAATATTCAAAATGAATTAATATCACTTAAAACAGACCACATGATCCCATACTTGACAGCTGCAATCAATCCTGCCCAATAGATAACCTATACAATTAAGTACATATATATGTGTGTGTGTACAACACTAAATCACATTTATGTATAGGTCAGATCTAGTTGTAATAAATATTGAAACTACAACGGTAGTTGGTGTTGACGCCAGGGGGCGCCCAATCATCCAAAACACACAAAAATCGCAGATCCAGTAGTCGTTTCTGATCACCGCAATCGATCGCACATCTATTGCAGGGCTCAGAATGACAAACTTTGGTTTTAAAATAGACAGTTCTGGGAAAGGAAGTTAATTGCGTTTAACACATAGCTGTCACAAGCTGGTTCCCCGGCCCCCTGGAGAGCTAATGGCCCCTCTAAGAGGATATGCCAGCTGTTTCAGCTCTGATAAGGAGGCCTAGATTCAGCCAGGCAGGCTACGAATCCCCGGGAGGTCTTGACACCTTGCTCCCTGGGAAGGATCAAAGGGAAGCCAGTTGCCAGCACACATCCTGAATGACCTGAGGCTCATAGCATAATCTATAACTTCCCAGTTCTGTCATATTTCTGGGGTTCCTGAGATGGCAGCTTCGCCAAATGTGGGGAAAGTGTAGGATGAGTCCTGGTGCTAGTTCTTTGAACTTCCCAGAACTCTGTCCCCTAAACTCTCATAGCAATATGGGTTTGAAGGGACGGGGGTAAATTCTCATGATAGACCTGTCATATTTAATGTCCTAGGATTGGTAAAATCATGCTGAGTGTGAATACGCGGTATAGGTTTTAACTTCCCCCACGTGTACCCCCAGACAGGCCGAACTAGAATTCTGCCAGTCTGAGGGTCTGTAAGGATGGGACAGCCCCTGCTCCATCATCCTGAGGCTGGTCTTGTGCCTGTCATAGCCACTCCCCACAGCGATGGGTGATAAAACTATTGACAGGCTGAAACGCAAGTGTCCTCCACCTTGAAACTCCATCTTGATCACATCGGTGCCAGCTTGAGGATATGCTGGCATCCACCTGGTCTGAACTCTGAACTTTGAACTGAAACAAAAGGAACTCTACAAGTTTTTCCCAGAACAAACATATTTCCACAAACCCTAAGTATTTCCTCCCTTTTATTTCATACTGGCTATTAATGTTTCTATAATTGTTGATTTTAACGATTTTCTGTATATATTATTTATATTTTGCCCGTAAATAAAGACTTTATCAAAGTCATTTACTGTTCCACTACACCTGCTATACAGCCATACACAGAAACTGAACCCAGACTTCTGAAGAGACGCTACTATTGTTTTGTTGTTAGCTAGACAGAATAGAGTGTGTTTAACCATTTATTTTCAGGTCTAGAAATCGCTAGTCAGTGGGTGCTTCTGGTACAGGAAAGCAGAAGTGGTGGCAGTTATACCCCTGTGTAAAGTTGTAATTCTCGTAACTCACAGGCTCCCTTCTAGTCGGGCTGCTGCCCAAATTCCGTCGATTTCTGTGCCCCGATTGCGACCACAGCTTGCATGGTCTGTGTGCTGAAACCGATTGGAAGGTAATTTGCGTTCCGACCACTAGGGCTCCTGTGACAGTTGGTCTCATACAAAACGGGGACGAGTCTGCATACAGGCATGTGATGGGACAGCTTTCCTCCTGGTGCAGCAGCAACAACTTGGAACTAAACGCTCTGAAAACTATGGCGATGATGATAGACTTTAGGAGATCTCCTCCCAAGCACCTCCCCTTAACCATAAATAGATCCACAATAACCCAGGTAGAGTCATTCAAATTTCTTGGGTCCACGATCTCAAACGACTTAAAATGGGACCACAACACTGACGCTATTGTCAAGAAAGCACAACAGAGGATGTACCATCTACGGCAGCTGAAAAAGTTTGGCCTACCTCAAAATCTAATGGTGCAGTTCTACACTGCAATAATCAAATCCACCATAACATCATCTGTGACTGTTTGGTCTGGCTCCTGCTCAGCATTAGAAAAGGGGAGGCTGCAGCGCATCATCCGATCAGCGGAAAGGATAATTGGCTGTAGCTTACCTCCCCTGCAGGATCTTTACGCTAGCAGGTGCAGAAAGAGAGCGACCAAAATTGCCTCTGAGCCCTCTCACCCAGCTCACTCCATCTTCCAGTGCATGCCTTCAGGAGTAAGATTCCGGTCAATCACTACCATAACCTCTAGACACAGGAACAGCTTTTCACACAGCCACTCACTGATGCTCTGGCCCCGCCTCTGAGTTTAATTTCTCCTGTATTGGTAAATTACTCACATGGATTGCCATTAACCACTTCACTACTAGGTGGTTTTTCCCCTTATAGATCAGAGCAATTTTCACATTTCAGCACTCTCTCAATTGGCAATAACGTTATCACTACTTATCACAACAAAATGATCTAGATCTTGTTTTTTCACCACCAATTAGGCTTTCTTTGGGTGGTACACTTTGCTAAGAATTATTTTATTCTAAATGCATTTTAACGGGAATAAGAAAAAATGTAAAACATTTTCTCAGTTTTCAGCCATTAAAGTTTTTAAAATAAAACCTGCTACTGTGGATAAATCCCACACATTTTACTTTCCCATTTCTCCCTGTTATAACAATGTTTGTTTAAAATATGTCCCCAGTAAAATATGGTGACATTTTTTTTTGAAATGCAGGTGTATTTTTTCCATTTTGCACAGTACTAATTACAAGCCCTTTTTTTGCAAAAATAACAGTAATACACCCTGGTGAAAGACATAATAAAAAATAAAAAAAATAATAAAAAAAAAAAAGTTGTCCCTAAGGTAAGTATGTATTTTGTGTTTTTTTTTTTTTTTTTTTTTTTTATTGTCACACTTTTATACAAGTATTTTATTTCGGTAACTATTGAAGGGGAGGTAAGCGGTTAATTTATGTGGTCTTTCATGTATTTTTTATTAAATGTGATGTATGTAGGGTGTATTTTTACTATTTGACCAGTAGACTTCCCCCCCCCCCCCCCCACTTTATCTTAACAGTGTACTAACAGCATACTGTTAGTACACTAACAGGAACTAATGCGTGTATTTGTTACTTTCATTTACTTTCAATGACCATGGCATATCTTTGATCACAGGCACTTTAACCCTCTGGGCGATACAATTACATCGCCCAGGAGGGAAGGAGGGAACGCTGCATTTTTTTTTTAAAATCATGTAGCGGCAACCCCCCACCCACTCCGATCGCCTTTGGTGATCAGAGTAAGCAGGAAATCCCGTTCAGGGGTGGGATGACGTCACCGACGTCATGGACGTCGTGACGTAAGAGGGAGTCCCGATCCACCCCTTAGCGCAGCCACTGATTGGCCAGGCTGCATAAGGGGTCTGGGGGGGGGGGGCTGCACGGCGGGTAGCGGTGGATCGGTGGCGAGCGGCGGCGATCGGAAGTTACACGTAGCTAGCAAATTGCTAGCTGCATGTAACAAAAAAAAATTATGCAAATCGGCCCACCAGGGCCTGAGAAATCCTCCTGCATGACATACCCCGAACTCAGCTCGGGATTATCGCCCAGGAGGTTAAACAGGGTCGGGCCGAGGCATAGGCTGGAGAGGCTCTAGCCTCAGGGCGCAGTGTAGGAGGGGGCGCACAATTCATTCAGCTGTCATTCCTAATTGTGTATGAAGCAGAAAGAAAAAAGAAAAGGGGATACATAGCAGTGACTGCAAGCCAGATAACTAGATGTTAAGGTGTTGGGGAGGTTCTGGGCCCTGTGGCCCTCTTAGGGCTCGTTTCCACTATAGCGAATCCGCATGCAGGCACCGCATGCGGATTCACATAGGCAATACAAGTGGATGGGATTGTTTCCACTTGTGCGGGTGCGTTTTGGTGTGCGGGGGAAATCTGCACGGCAGAGCTGTCAGATTTCGCGTGCGGCTGGAATGGGGGCGAATCGCCCGCAATGCTTTTAATAGGGAAATCGCATGCGAGTTTGTCATGCGGTTTTCCCCGCGATTTCGCGGGCGATTTCGCATGTAATGTTATGGCTATTTATACAGGCAGTGACTTGGTTAAATTCGCCTGTTTCTTAAACAGCATGCGGAAACGCATCCGCATGCGATTTCGTCCGCGGTGGAATCCAGGCGATTCCGCACCGCAACAGTGGAAACGAGCCCTTAGTCTAATAGCAATCAGTGTGTGACGGGTGGGAGGGATGGAGGGGCGCACTTTGGTGTCTCAGCCTTGGGTGCTGGAGGACCTTGTCCCTGCTCTGGGGCTGGGCACTTAGATTGGTGAATGAGAACTGTGTCCCCAAACACTGATCTGTCTACTAACAGGCGGCGTTGAGAATGCATGCAAGATGTACTGTTATTTTTTATATAAGTGGTTAAAGTGCTAAGGCATGCTGATGATTGGAGCAATTATTTATATATATACTTATATAGTGCCAACATATTATGCAGCGCTGTACATCGTAATCTTGTCACTAAGTGTTCCTCAGAGGAGCTCACAATCTAATCCCTACCATAGTCATACGTCTATAGCATGTAATGCATGTATCATCATCTAGGCCAAATTTAGGGGGAAGCCAATTGGCTTATCTGTATGTTTTTGGGATGTGGGAGGAAACCAGAGTGCTCAGAGGAAACTTATGCAGACATGAGGAGAACATACAAATTCCTTGCAGATGTTGATTTGGCTGGGATTTGAACCGGGGATCCAGCGCTGCAAGACGAGAGCGCTAACCGCTACGCCACCGAGCTGTCCTGTTATTATATTGTCCTTCTCAGCATTTCGGCTAGTGATGGAACAACTCTGCTCCCATCACTAGTGATGCTGATGGACTAATGTAAACACATGCAGGTGTATAATCTCTAAAAATACTCGGGCCGATTCACTAAACCACATTAAGGATGCTGTGCACAAGAAAGGCATGGCAATTTTACCATTGTCTATGCAAGAAACCAGGGCCAGCTCTGGCATAAAGGCAAAGTGGGAAAATGACCCAGGGCCTCAGAGCCTGTAGGGACCACCTAATGTTTCCCATTGTAAAATCTTTCCTCTCCCTGATTTACATTTTGACATTTATCACATGGTGACATTTTTAGGGCCTTGAATGCAAAAAAAAAAAAATGTCACACTTGGGGCTTTTTTATTTTTTTATTTTTTTTTGCGATCGCGTTTAGCACTTCTATAGCACTAAAACGCGATCGCTGGGAAATCGTCTGAAAATGGTGCAGGCTACCATTTGCATTCAGCATTTTTGGGTAATTTGCGGCGATTAGCACAAATCGCCCAAGTAAGAACGGGCCCATAAGGTTTCATTGCACTCACGCTTTTAAAAAGCGCTAGCGTTTGAGCGTTTTGTCAAAATCGCAGCAAAACGGTCAAGTGTAAATGGGCCCTCACTGCTGTAAGGTGATGTCAGTGGAAGGAGATGCTGCTTGCTTTTTTGGCAGTTTGCAACCGCTTTAAATAGCGATTTCCCACAATGCAATGAGGTTCACAGACAGGAAACTCACGGTGGGAGGGGTTTCACCACAATGGGCTTGATTCACAAAGCAGTGAGAACCGTTAGCATGCAAATTGTTATCACGCACAAATTCTCATTTGCTCGATAACACAAATTTTTCACGCATTAACGTTCCGTGTTCACGCAATAAATTTGCGGTATCGTGCGAATGCAAAGGTAACCACTTAAGGACCGGGCTATGTTTTGTAGATCTGTGCTGCGTGGGCTCTCCAGCCCGCAGCACAGATTGTGTAAATGGCAAGGCGATCAGACTTCCCCGCCGACGCTCCGTGTGGCCGAGCGGGGGCTCCTCAAAGCCCCCCTCCGCAGCGCGATTCCTCCCTCTCCTTCCCTCCCTACCTCTTGCTCCCTGGGCGGCACAGGACGCTGATGCGTCCTACGTCGCCTCTGATAGGCTTCCGCCTATCACACAGCGGCGATCCCCGGCCAATCAGTGGCCGGGGATCCCTGATCTCCTTTACGGCGCTGCTGCGCAGCAGCTCCGTATTGATGTAAACAGCGGGGTTTTCTTCCCCGCGTGTTTACAATTAGCCTGCGAGCCTCGATCGGAGGCTTGCAGGCAGTTCACAGAGACACCCTCCGTGAACTGACATGGAACGGCTGCTCGAACGAGCGGCCGTTTCCATGTAAAACCACAAACGACCAGCTGCCGCCTATCGGCGTTAGCTGGTTGTTAACCTCCTTGGCGGTTCATTGTTTCTGCCAAGGAGGCTGCATTGCAATTTTTTTTGTTTGTTTGTTTCATGTAGCTGCCTGAGTGGTAGCTACATGAAACACCACTAGAGTGCGCATGTGTCCCTCTAGTCCGATCGCCACTGGCAACAACCGTAAACAGGAGATTGCGTACAGAATGTGATCTCCTGTTTGGCTTCTCCTGTGGCCATGGCTACGATCGGAATGACGTCATGGATGTCAGCTGACGTCAGAAGCATCCGATCCAGCCCTTTGCGCTGCCCGGGAGTAATTGATCCTGCGCAGGGCTCTGGCGGGGGAGGGGCCCTCTTCCGCCGCTGCGTGCTGCTGATCGCCGCGCGGCATCGCCGATCAAGCTGTACGCGCAGCTAGCAAAGTGCTAGCTGCGCATACGGCAGTTTACAGATTGGAAATCGCCCCACCAGGGGCTGAGATATCCTCCGCGGCGGCTTACCCCGTGTCCAACACGGGGTTACCGCTAAGGAGGTTAAGTGGTTTTAAAGTGTGAAAATTCACGTTAAAGTGCAAATGTGAATTTTTGCGCACGATAAGTTTTTCACGCTAAAACATGCGCAAAGCACTTTTTCACAGCCATGATAACAGTTATCACTGCTTTGCGAATCAAGCCCAATATCAGTCATACAGACCCCCTGATGATCCATTTGAGAAAAGGAAAAGATTTCTCATGGGAAAAGATATCAGCTACTGCTGGTTGGGATGAAGTTCAATTCTTGGTTACGGTTTCTCTTTAACCGCAGCTGAGTGACCTGACAGATGAATGTCTCTCTTCCCTGCCTCCAAGAAACAGCACTCTGCCAAAATGAAGCCTTTCACACATCACTTTTTACATGTTCTTCCCCTCCCCCTTTTTTCTTTTCTACATTTCTGTCATACTTGTGACAGACGTAAGCTGTTACATTGTAGGTATTGGCAGGTGCAGAATTTGGTGCAGAGGGAGAGAAAATTGTTAGATTATTTGATACAATAACTGCAGCTTTAATTTTCCTGGAAATGTCAGATTCTGTTTCAACATTGCTCCATTGTCCCCTTGTTGTCTACATAGTACCGTCATTAGGATTGCCTGATTATATTTGGCCTTGCAGTTTCACTGTTTGCTCCCTTGTATGGGTCAACCACCACATACAAGCAGTATGCTCTATGATCTGAATCTGAGTAATGCACCATGCAGTTTAGCCAAAAAAGTGAATAGCCGTATTGTAGCTGTAGCCATAGTATACAGAGTAGATGATAGGAGTCATTTTTTTTCCACTCTAAACAGGGATATTTCTGTGAGACTTTTGATATATGTACAGTAGCACAATATTTCCATCCCCTGGCTATGTTTGGAAACTTCGGCTTCCTGGACCTGCAGTGTTTACAGTAATTTCCCAAACCCAGGCTCTTGCAGAAACTCCATAGAAGCCCCTTTTTTCCTTGGAAAGAAACACTCTGTGTTGTGATTGCCTGCCAAATGTAAACATATCTTGTAACTGCTAGATTTTCTGAGATTTCCCTTTTTTTCATATATACTATTTTTTGAAGAGTTGCAGATAAAGGTCAAAACTGAAATCGGGCTTAAAACAAGCCTAAACTGCAAATAAATGCACAAGATATTGATTAGGATGTATAGCATGGGTAAATAGAACTATAAAATGTCAACTGGTTCATTCTCCTCTTGTTCATTCAACTCCCAACCAGTGAAATAACCTTTTAAAATTCTCAGCACTATTATCAGGAGTATGTGTTTAGTCAGATAAAGTGTTTTGGCTTCTTCTCTGTATCCCCATGTGGCTTTCTTTCCCTCCCTGTATCTCTCCCTTCAATGTGGCTGTTACATTTTTTTCCTCCATGTGGAGATCTCTCACTAGGGGCTTCACTAACCAGTGCGAACTCAGTTAGCACGTGTTAAGGCTTTGCACGTGCAAACTAGGGTGCTAAGTAGTTTGCACAGGCAAAGCTGTTGCTGTTTGCGTGCTATTTTAGCGCGCGTACGGCGTTACGCGGTGCGCGCAAACGGCGCTGTGCGCTATGCTCCGTTTGCATGCAAAATCAGCCGCTTGGGGTGCTAAGTAGCGTGATAAGCATACTTTGCATGCAAAGTGGCTGATTTTGCGAACGGAGCGTAGCCCCATTCGTGTGCACCGCGTTAACGCAAAGTGCTGTGCGCAAAACTTGAGCTTTACGTGCGCAAACTCTTACGCGCATATTAGCGGGTGAAGAGGCAGTTTTCACGTGCTAAAGGGCTTTTCACTGGCGAGCTAACACTTAGCACGCTTTTGTGAATCAAGCCCAATACGTATAATCCCTACCTCAGAGAGTGATTCTAAACATAAAGGAAACTTGAGTATTTCCTGTGAGGAGATGTACTAGTCCAAAACCTGGTAGGTAAGGGGTTAAAATCATACAGTACCTATTGTAAGTGGGGAAGTAAAAATGTTCTAATTGACTAAAGCTGACAGCCACTCAGAACACTACTCATGACTTGGCTCTTATAGTCCAATAGCTCTGGCCACTCAGAGGCTTTGCTTCACTCTCACAGACCTTTTCTGACTACAAATAAACAGTGATCCTCATGGGCGTCTGTATTTTGGGCAAAATGGGGCGCCCCCCCCCTGGCCGCCGGCTGTCCCACTGCCTGAGTCCCAGCAGCTAGCCCAGCTTCAGACCTCCGATCAGCTGTCGACCAGTGAGTTCGGGCGCTAGGACCTTGCGAAATGAGATCACTTCCGCATATGGGGCTCGATTATCTAAAGTTTACGTAGTGACAGGTGTCATCACGCAATCGGCCGCGTGCATCTCATTGCACCCACAAAGCATTACTCCGTGTGATAAAGGAAGGTTTGCGTGTGATCACTCGCTTGAAACAAGTGAGTGATCACATGCGAACCTTCCTTTATCACACGGAGTAATGCTTTGCGTGCACAAAGCGCCGCACGTGGCAGATGTCACAACTGCTGTGATAGCAGTTATCACACTTTACAAACTCGAGCCCATGCAGCACAGTGTCCACGTGGGTACCGTGCGCCCCGCTTTCACTGGTCGCCAGTTGATTCTGAGGTCTGACGCTCACACTGGGCTGGCTAATGGGACGATGGTGAGTGGGGGTCCCTGTCACTACATACACTGGTGGGCACCTGTCACTACGTAAACCGAGGGTCCTCCTATCGGAGTCACTCACAATCTAATTCCTACTGTAGTCCTAGTCTAATGGCGTACGAGAGATAACGGCGCTGGAGACTTGGGCGCAGGATACAGCCGGTATATGGCTGATCCTGCTGCCGCACAAGTCCCGGCCGTATTAAATACTATTCCCCCTCCGGGCCGCCATGGATAGTGGGGAATGAAATAATTCGACTTCCAGCAATTGCTGGAAGCCGAATTATTATGTTTTAAAAGTAACTTCAGCTCCGTCTTCTGACAGCGCGGAAGTTACTCCCTGTGCCTGCTATAGCTGAAATTCTTTTTTGCTTGTTTTTAGGGTCTAAAAGCTTGTGAAAAATGTGCACGGCTTTTAGACCCTAAATCCAGATATAATTATAAAGCAGGGATTTTAAAAATGCATACTAACAATGTGGCTCATTGCTAAAAAAAAAATACAACTTTTTACATTTAAATGTTTGTTAGAGGCTTTTATTGCTCTAGTTACATGGCCTGCGGTCCACAGAAAGAGCAGGAAGATAATGATTGCTTTAATTAGCAGTAGAAAGAAGCAAAAAAATCTTTCATCAGCAGGGAAGGGGGGAGATAGGACACTGGACTTCAAACAGTTTAGAGTCACACTTTCACTCTTGATGAAATTCACACCTTCCCCTGGATAAATAGGGGCACATGGAAGGGAAGCGGAGGAAATTACAGCTATTAGAAACCATGAAAAGAAGAAGAAGATCATGGATCCTTTTAACATTTTGTATGTCTCCTGTGGAAACAAATGCTGTTCTGTGAAATGTCAGCAGTTACTTGGTGCTAAGTTGGATGAACATTGATTTATGTGTAAAGTTTAAACCTAACAGTGGGGAAATACTGTTACTATTTTCCAGAAATCTTTGTCACATAATTACATTACTGTTAACATTTTAAGTCCATTTGGAGCCATTAAGCACCAGCATCAGTGATGGGAAACCTGTATTACATCTGCATTATGCATTGCCCTACATGTTAGTCTTCCCTATTCTTTTAAATTTGTATGTGCACTGACTCCGATGCAGGCATGTTACTTTCCATCAGTAAATGTCAAATTGTACTCTGTGAAATGTTGTTGTGTGCTGCAAGGTCTACCCTTGGCCCACTTTTCTCTCAGATTCTATCTTTATTTATTGGGAACTGTGGATGCACAGTTATGTCTAGGGGCTTGATTCACTAAACCGTGATAACTTATTTCACTGCCATTTTCGCGTGATCATGCGCACGCAAATTCACAATCGTGAGCAAACCGTGAAAATGTGCAGGAAAACGGCTGAGTTATCACGGTTTAGAGAATCAAGCCCAATATCTCTTAGGGCTCATTCATACTATGGGCTCGATTCTCAAAAGCGTGATAACTGCTATCACAGCAGTTATCACGCGCTCTGCCGCTTTGCAGCGCTTATCACGCGAACAGCGTTAGTTCACGTGATAAGCAAAGGTTATCGTGCGATCACCGTGAGCATTTCACGTGAAAAGCGCACGTGATTGTGCAATAACCTTCGCTCATCGCGTGAACTAACGCTGTTCGTGTGATAAGCACTGTGAGCTGCAGAGCGCGTGATAACTGCTGTGATAGCAGTTATCACGCTTTTGAGAATCGACTTCTACATGCATTGCCATGTGCATTTCCGCAGCGCGTATGGTATGCGATCAGCAGTGGCGTAGCTAAGGAGCTTCTGGGCCCCAGTGTAAGTTTTACATGGAGGCCCCCCCAAGCACTCTATGCATAACAATTAATACTAAAACCTGCAAGGACAACCACAGTCAGTGTCAGAGGTGCAAGAAGGGGATGGGGAACAGTGTGTTCATTAAAAGCATCTATAGAAGTGATTATTATAAGCACAGGACCAATAAAGAGCTAAATCTGCAGTCGCGGGAGGGACTTACAGGGCCCCTCTGGTCCAAGGGCCCCAATGTGGTCACAACCTCTGCAACCTCTATTGCTACGCCACTGGCGATCGGCAAGAAAATCAGAAGTGCATAGAGAGCACTTCTGAAATTCATAC